>NC_081797.1:2379866-2687366 GCF_963082965.1 Carassius carassius
CTGTTGTTTTCCAGTTTATGCGCCATCATCTACAGAAATGATTTCATCTAAACACAAAACAAACTTTTGCTGAAAACGAAGCCCTGTTCTCTATTTTTGTAATATATAAATATTCTTTTTTTTTCAAGAAGTCCACAAACATTTGTAAAACGTTTCTTGTAACAAAAATAGTCATGTTTTTATTAATCTTTCCTTGCCTTTTTTTTTCTTTTTGACCCTTAGAATTAAACTGCGTTATTATTGTTAAATACGATTAAACCTACAATAAAACCAATAAAAAACAGTCATTACGTGAAATAAAATAAACGTTAATTTTAAATAAAATAACATATACAAAATTAAACGTATTGTATTTCAATGAGTTGCCAAACTAAAATGTATCATTTTAGTTTAGTTTAAGATGAAGTACTAAAATAATTCAAACTAAATAAACTTATTTATTTATTTTTTTTGCTATCAGAATGATTTAATTAATCTAAATGTGACCCTGGACCACAAAACCTTAATGTGTTACATGTCAATTTTTCTTATGTCAATATTGAGATAATCTCCTTTAAAGTTGTCCAAATGAACTTCTTTGCAATGCATATTACTAATCAAAAATGTAGCAAAGGTACAAAATATATTCATGGAACATGCTCTCTTCTTAATATCCTAATGATTTTTGGCATAAAAGAAAAATATATCATTTTGACCCATACAGCGACTCAAGACAAATGCATACAGAATGAAAATTTGTTGAAAATGAACTTCACAGATGCCATATTCAGTATTTTTTGTAGTATATATTTACTTTTTCCTGATGCCCATTTGTCAAAGTTTCTAACAACAAAAAGTCATATTTTATTCCGTATAAGGTTAGTATAGCCTAGTTCAGCACTTTGCGAATGGACAGCGACTCAAGTAGCACGTAGTAGCCTATTCACGCGTTCTACGAGTTCAGTAGCCTACATTTTTGGGAAACGCGCGAGGAATTGCAGCTAACGTTCATAACCTTGCACGTAGAGAGCGCTTTTAAGAGCTAAGATAGGCCAGGCTACATCGTTACTTATCGGGAAACCCGGCCCAGAACATATAGCCTAAACAACAGAACAGGACAGAAAATAATAATATAAATATAATATAGGCTTAATAAAAAACATAAAATAAGCCTACAATGAATAGCTATATATTTTTTATACTTAAATAATTAACAAATTACGACGACAAAAATAAAACACTGAATCAGTTTGAAGCTTTGAAAAACCCTCTAAACCATTTTCATAAATACATTTTTTTTTTTTGACATTTTTTAAATTAGCTGCTAACAATTGTCTATAATATAGACGGACAAACTGTTCTTGAACTTGAAATGGATTTTGCGCGCGCTGCAAATCAAATGTAACAAGTTTACTCGTCGACCAATAAGCATTCACCATGACGAAGCCTAGTATGAACAACCACAATTATGCATTTTCCCCATTCTTTTTATTTTATTTAATTTAAAGTTACAATTTGAACATTAAATATTAAAATAATAACTAAAAGGGATTTTTTTTTTTGGGGCCACGCCCAAAATTTCAGATTTGTAAATATAGTTGCACAGGAAAAAATACTCACACATTTAGAAAGCGCCCCTATACACTTTATACAAAAAATGTATCAGAAAACATTCATTCTTTTTTACTTTATTTTTTCCCCTTGTTATACTGTTTAGAATGAATAGAATGAGTAATACTAAGAAAGTTAATGTATAACTTTAAAAAAATGAAGGAGAGGATAGTGCATGATGTCTCGGGTCGCAGGTATGCATTTAAGGGTTAATGTAGCATCATATCTTTAAAAGTTTCATCTGAGCGACAGGAAGCTCGTTTGACCCTTTTGACCCAAGTCGTTAATTGGCAAAGGTTTATTAACGTCAAACGGATTTGAGTTAATCTTCAAAAACACCTCAAGAGAGCAGAACCACAGAATTAACTACACTGACAGACAGAATTAATCTTGAATGTTTTCATATATATCATTGATTTATGATCACTGAGTGATCTTTAGAGACCATACAATATACTGTAGTATTTACATGGTGCATATTCAAAAATATAGTAATACATTGGTACTTTTTTCATAAATGAAAAGTCAACTTTTTCTTAATTCTATTGGAAAGTGATCTGTTTCGTTAATATAATTTAATTATTATTAATGAGTAATTCTTACATAAACTCAATTTTTGTGAAAAATGCATCTGTATTTAGTACATTATTTGTATAAGGCACTTGTGAGCTGAAAAAATTTCTTACTAGATAATATGAGCAATATATTATTAAATAAGTTACATCTATTTGAGAAGCAAAATATATAAATCTTGATTAAAGATTTTGAATATGTGTTTTTTATATAAGTTTTATATTATTATTATAAAATGTATAAATTGTAATATATAACATAGTATATAATATTTATTATTTTTTCATAATTATTTATTTACATAATTTTTTTTTGACAGAAAAACTTAAGGAAATAATACATTAAAAAGTAGTAAGCATGGCCTAGTGAAAAATAGGAAAATTACAAAAAATTAAAATTATGTGAGAAAAATTATCACAAATATTTAATTTAAATTTGAAAATAATACACCTTTCTTCTATTGATTTCAAGGTGGAAGATTATTTGGACTTTCTGTAGAGTGTGAGCCAATCAAAAAACAGCTCAATTCATCACGTGATTCATTCACTCACTGAAGTGAGACAAAGTCTCTTTAAGGGTATTTTATAGTCTTTGAGTTTGATACAGTTTGACCCAACACCTGGAAAAATCAGCCAATCTGCATCCAGATGATCGACCCTTTAAGTGGACAGTAACAATGACGTAATGAATGACATAAAGAGTCTTTCTGACACGTCACACAGATTTAAGGAGTGTCTTATACACACATTATTAAGTGTCAAATTTTTATTTAAATGAATTGTATTTAATAATTTTCAATTTACATTGTTTTGAAGCCCCTAAGTATTTCATTATATATTAAGCTATATTATATGTAAATAAATAATTAAAATATTTTTTTTACATGTGCATAAATTCTAGTCTAGCCCTTAACTGTCAATGTTTAGATCCTATGCACATACATATATATACATACATTATATACATATATATACATACATATATATATATATATATATATATCTGTCTTTCTTGATACTGCTTAAAAACGAATGTATTATTGGTCAATTTGTATCTAATTTCAATTTAAATAAATTATATTTAATCATAATTAATAAACTATTCCGTGATTATACCATATATATATATATATATATATATATATATATAAATATTTTTTTTTATGTGTAGCAGTGGAATATATATTGTCCAAATTTTTATTTTAAAAATTATATAATTTTTATGTAATTTTATTTCATATTTTATTTACATTGTACTAAACATATGTATTATAATTCCATTATATAATAATTATATTAGACACATAATTACTATAATATACTTTATAATATAGTTTTCCATGTGCATATATGTGACAGTGACGTGACATACAGCCAAGTATGGGGACATGTTGATGTGCCTATATAATACACATTACAGATATATAAAGATGCACCCGTAGATATAAATGTAAACCAGCTAAAGTAATTTTTTATCGATTTACTGTTTTCTACATAAAATCATATTTTCAAAAGATAAAGAATATTCTGTGAAAATGTAAGGCCGTGTCAAAGATTGAAATTATAGTGAAATAATGAATGGTAGAAATAAAACTTTGATGGTTGTTGAGATTGTAGTCTAACGTTATATGTAACGTTATATAACGTTATATGTACTCCGTGTATAATAATAAAAGCGTCTGTACCTCTTTGACTGGAGGGAATTTCTTCTTGCACTCCATGGACAGAGAGCGCAGATCCGCCTGCATGTTCTCCACGAGCTTCTTCACCGCCTCGGGGCTGCTGGGCGACATCTTCACTCGAATTACACACTAATTTAACTCTAACGAAGGATTAATCAATCAATTAAAGCGACGGGAGCCTTCGGTTCCAGCGCGAGACACGTAAACAAACCCTCGATGCTGCACACACATCAATAAACGAGTCTCGCGCAGCTGTGCGTCACACACATTGCCATAATCATGCTGATCGTCACGGTCGAGATTATATTTATGACATATATCATCTATAAGCGCGTTTCTCGACCGAGTTTCATGATTTGTTCTTCATTCCTAGATCCCTGTGCGGAAAATGACACGTCTCGTCAGGCGTCACTTCCGTAAACACTGACCGGTTCCGCAGCGGGGAGGGGCTATGGCGCCCTCGCGAGGCGCTCGGCGGCGCTGCAACGATTTCATTTGCTGCTGGACGCCGGGGGTCTTGGAAAAGTGACCAATGAAAAGACACATCGGTTTATTCAATGTGCTCTGTCTTCTAGAAAATGTAATAAAACCAAACATATAGAAGTAAACTATATTTTACTGTATTATTTTTTTTAAACCCGTGCGATTAAAAAAGCTCTGTTTTAAATATAGGCTATTAAGTTTACCTAAAGTAAAAATATAAATCATTCAAATATTTTAAAATATCCGTAAATGCCATATTACACTTTATTAGCTTCTTTGTTGTTGATATTATATTATATGTAGCCGCTATATATTGTTTTTGCTCCTTGAAAGAGTTATATATATATATTATTTCATTATTATTATTTATTTTAATCATGCAATATAAAAAGCATGCATGCAATTTAGGGTTGCAATATTCTCACCGGAGGAATGTTTTTACATTATTATTAATTTAATTTTAATTGAAAAACACTTACATGAGAAGTGCAGCCTACAATTAAATACAGAACGATTTTAATTTAAGAAATCTTACACTAATGAAAACCACTTAAGCTTATTTTGCAATTATATTCATGCACCTGTACATTACATTATTTACCTAATTTATCACTGATATTGTCTCATATTTAACACTTATTTATTATGTTTTTGCTCCTTTTTGGGTCTTAAAAACTTTATTAAATATCATGTTCATGCAAATGTTTCATTTTGGAAAAAAAACAGTGTGTAAGCATGTAATTTTAATTTTCATCAGAGATATGCATTTACATTATTAGTTTAGAAGGCATGTCAAGTTTTCAATAGGCTTTAATAGAAAAAAAAAGCAAAGTTAACAAAATTAACAAAAATATTTAGGCTTATGTTGCTACTAATTTAATGCATCAGCAAATTTTTAAGACATCGGTCTACTTAAGTTATGATTGATATTTTATTATATTTAACCTCTCAATATTGTCTTTGCTCTTTAGAGAAAAAAAAAAAAAGTTATAAGTTATAATATGTCTGTCTCCAATTACAATAGATTTCTCGAACATGTGCATAATAGTTGCTTCTTTTTACTGATGTATTTTACATGAGTAATACAGTATATCTGGATCAATTTACAAAATTGTAAAACCCAAACCGTTCTGTACAGGTTTACATAAAGACTGCTGGTGGTCTGCTTTCACAGGACACTCCCAACACTTCATATACATCACGAAACAGTGAAAACAAGGAAAAAGAAATACATCTGATTGGTCCTCAATATGCAATCTGATTGAATTGTGTAGATGTTAAAATTTCATTCACACTCGTTAAACATTAGATTCTACAAGACAATCGTACGCCGCTTTAATAAAGTTCCGCAATAAAAATACAAAATCATGAGATACAATGATTGAGTATCCTAAAATATTCTTAAACAAGTGCACAAAAATGATGAATGACCCTGTGTAACATTGTACATTTTTTCACATCAGCTCAAAACAGTACCATTGTACTCCTCCTGATTCCTGCATGTAATACTATCAGATCTGTAGGCTTTAGTCTAAAACCTTCATAGGCATTTATAACTTATGCAATATAGTTTATAAGAGTATAAAACCCCAGGCTTTGCTGTATTTATGATGCACATCCACATGGATACTTAAAAAAAAAACACTAATTTGCTTCCTTAGAAAGCAGATGCAATGATTATTTGAACTGAAACAGTCCTAAAAGACACTCCAGATTCTATTTCCAACATCAACTTGATGGTGTTCTACTCTATAACCTGCTGGGCAAAGGGTTTGATGGGAAAAATAATTCATCTTAAAAAAAAAAAAGAAACTTAAACAAAGCCATTTAACGTAACTTAGTCATATTAGGCCTAATATTAAGAGTAAGTGTTTGTGTTTGGTTAAATAATTTGTAACAGCATCCCTTCGGTTAAAAAAGAAATAAAAAAGTTCAACCCAATGTTCAATACATGCTTACAGCGTGGATCTAAGATAAAATAAGATAAATTAAAATAAGACATCCAAACTGCACTTTTGCTTAAAATAAAAACAATGACCGGGTGTTTTCATGTTTCACTGAAGAAATAAAGCTAAAGAAATACAGGTCTGGAATGACATGAGGGTGAATAAATGATGAAAAAATTCTTCTTCTGAGTGTGCTATTAGTTAATATCAATTCTTATGCAGATCCAACCCTTCACGCCATCATTTTAAGATCCAAGAGGCTTTGGATGATTCACTTCAACCTTTCTGAATCTACTGCTAACGCTCATATTTGGCCAAGTTTAGTCCGCAGAAGTTCAACTTTTGTGTCAATATTACTGAGAGCAGAATTTTATATATCCTAGAAGCACAAGATAACACCGAATCCACACTGAAAGCAAAAATACTCACGCTAATCAGAGCATGTTTAATTAAAGGCCATACAGAGGGGTTTTTCTTCTTCTCTTTTTATCAGAAAATATTTATTTAGACAAAAAAAAAAGAAAACAAGTCACCATGTTTTTAGAAAAATCAACCGAATGACTTGTGAACAAACCCCTCTATAAAAACCTTCAGAATATAAATATGACTAAAACTGTTAAGCTTGGTGTAAGTACGTACTACGTACTGTAAGTGGAGTAAAATCTCATTTTGAGAAAATGGCCTAAAAAATGGTGTTTAAAAATGTAAATGCTCAGATGCAAATAGATAAAATGCAATATAAACTTCAAAGTGTATTTTAGATGTTTTCTTTCCATTACACAGAAACATATTATGGAAAGCCACAAAGCCCAAAATTTCAAAACTGACCAGTGCATGAAAAATCTTGCCCGTAATGCTTATCCAATGAAATTTGAGCGTGCACGGGTCTGCACTTGTGTGGCTTAGTTAAGACATAAATTAGAAATAGCGCCAGCTAACTCTAAGCTTTCTCTCAACATTACATTTAAAATAAGTGACTACATTCTGCTGTCTATAATATTGGCACAAACTGTGTTTTTGTGTGCTCTGGTCAATGAGAACAAGCATGAAGCACTTCAAATCCCCTCTCAGACAGACCGAGGAGAGGTGGATTATTTCGTAATGCTTATTTGGCTGCCAGTACTGTGTGAGGTATCATGGGAAGGTTTAGAAGCACCACCCTCAGGGAAACATACAGTGGTCCATCATGGGACGGCTGAGCTAACAGTGCGACTCCTTCTCGCTGACGGGGAAGTACCCATCTTTGGTCGGACCGCCTCGCTGGCGAAGAGTGTCGCCGTCGGCTGCAAAGATGGCCTGAAGTTTCTCCTGCTCTTGTCTGGTTTTGGGGAGGTCCGGTGAGGGCGTGATGAGCTCGTGGATCCGCTGAGGAGGAAAATCAGAGAGGTTTGGGATAACATACTACTTAGCCAATGCCAATAGTTTGCATATTTGTGCATCATATGCAGAAATGATAAGAGTATGTTCTTTTTATCATGCTATTTCTTTTGTTTCGTCACAATCACCTCTCTCAGTGAACCTTTGGCCATGCTCAGTTTAGAAACAACCCATAGCGGGATGCAAACCATAGAAGAGAGCGCCAGCAGCCAGCCGAGAGCGTAACCCCACCACGGGTACACATACTCATTATTATACTTCAGAGGAGTGTATTTGATCAGGGAGAACGCAAACGTACCCTGTTAAGACAAGAAGAAGAGGAAATAAGATTAGAGCGGCTGATCGTAAAACTAAAGTGAATTCAAATCTTTAGAAAGGGAGAGTTTCTACAAATGCATCAGCAACCAAATTCTTTTGAAGTTGCATCGTGATGCATCCACACCAGTAGATGTCACTATAAATCCCAAGAACTTGGTACTTAATGCATCTTAATGCATTTACCTCACAAAAGTTGCTCTAAGTTCTGTAGCATTTAAAAATTATTTATAAAAATTGATGCATAAAAATTAAAACAAACTTATAGGAGAATCTAAAGACGTTTAGTTAAGTTATTTAAGGTTACAAAAAATCTACTCATTTTTGAAGGTAAATAAGGTCTAGAAGGTAAATGACTCACAAAACATGTGGCTGGGGTGAAGAAGAGCCAGCAGTATTTAATATATGGGCCGGGACGGTAACCAATCATGTCCTCAATATTGTCATAAAACCGATTAGCACCTGAGAAGCAACAAAGAAAAGCAAGGAAATTACCAAAAATATCAAATGTGACAGATGATACCGTTTCAAAACCTAATTTGCTGCCTTGCAAATTTGCATTTAAATATTTTATCATTTATGTAATTTAATGGCCATTTTCTTGCTTCCTGCACCAAATGCACAGGCTCTGAACAGCATGGCAATATAACAGGAGTCTCACCATATATCCAAGCGATGCAGACGGTCTCAAAAATAGCTACGAATAGCAAACACATCCCACTGGCTGCGTAGTAATCAAACAGCTGGAAGACATACATTCCACCCTGACAGACAGACAGAGACCATCTATTAATCTGGCCATTATATAAATCAAATGATAAAATGATGAGAGTCAGAGGAGTTGGTACAGTACCTCTGTGAGCATAATGAGGCCCACGAGGAAGGACACGACGGCCACGGCGAGGATGAGCAGCTCTCTGCGGTTCTTCTGCCGAAAGAAAGCGGGGTACATGTCCACCATAGCCGTGACCAGACTCTCCACACACACGAACTAGAGCAGAAGAACAAACCACATCTTCCGATTTATTGATTTTTACTAGCCACTTGGGTCATTATTTGTCAGTTTGGGGCTTGATATTACACTGTATGCAAACATTTGCAAATTATTATTCAGGATTATGCAAAGCATAAAATATTGAAATGTAGGGCCCTATGTATTCCATGTCCCAAAATTTTATTATTATTATATTTTATTATTATATTTTAATATTATATATTATTTAAAATATAATAATAATTATTATTGTTTAGGATTTTGTTTTAAATGCTAAATGTAATTTTAGCAATAAAAAGCATGTCTAATTTAAGTCATAAAACCTATACAATTTTAACAACAATTTATTAACAGTAACATAAATTGTACAACCCAATCTCTTTTTTTTCTCTCCAAATTCAGTTATATTGTCCCTAAATTATGTTATTTACATTTTAAGTTTTCCTCATTTAATTTTAATTGTTTAATTTAATTTTAGTAATTAAAAAGCAACTCTAATCAATTAAATACGGTAACACTAATGTTTTAATGACATTTCTTTCAGAAATTCTGTGTTGTCTGGATTTATGATTTAATAAAAACTTGTTATCAAATTAACTTATAAATTATTATATTTGTAAAGAAATGAAGGTGTAAAACATCAACAATTAAAAAAAATTTAATTCAATATACATTTGTATATAAGAATACCTTTTATTTTTTAGAAACAGTGCTGCAAACCTGATATTCATTGTTGAAATTAAAACAGTGAAGAATAAATGTGATAATTATTAATAGTTCTTTATTATTACCATTAGTACACTGAGAAGTATATTGCTGTAATAATGTCTTTGCAAAATTATGTGACATTCAATTAAAAACAGTAAAAGAATATCATGGAAATCTTAGGGCCCTGTAAAAAACAATAAAGCACAAAAAAACAGTGAAGATTAATACCTGACTGTCCAACCCCAGAAGTACAATCATGATGAAAAAGAAACAAGCCCACAGCGGAGAGATGGGCATCATGGACACTGCCCGCGGATATGCAATGAACGCCAAACCAGGACCTGAAAGAGAACACAGGAAAACACAATAGCAGCATTAGAGAAGTTAAGAAACTACAAAATGTGTGCCATAATGTGTGCCTCTTTAATATGTTTGGTTGAAGGTAAATATGCATAACATGGAGCCCAAAAAACAAGTGTATTGTCTGAAAAATGAATTTAGAATTTCATTTAGAGAACAAAACTGATTAAACAGACCTTGACATATTAAAAGACAAAATGGGTCATTTACAGACAAACTTGACCCCAGACAGATGTGTGCACTGGGACAGACAGAGATTACATTGTGTTTGTGAGCTGAAGGTCAATTATCAATTATCTAAAAATACCTGACTGAAAATGTTTATGGTTTACTACACCAAAGGAAAGTATCAAAGTATGCAAGAAGTATCAAAAATGTTTAATAACAACATTTTGGTCACATGACCTTCATCAGATATCTTCCTTTATGACACCGAAAAACAAAATGGTGTAGAAACATTGCTATAAAATTTCACAAACAATTAGAAAGAAACGGCAAGTAACACATTGAATAAAACATTACAATTTTGAAGTGGAAAAACAAAAATAGTATGTATTCCAATAATACTTGTTTTGTTTACAAAAAAGCATTTTTTACAATGTAGAGCACAATCAGCTGAAAGGAATATATATATATATGCAATGTATACATGTATTGGCTATATGTGTCTAAAACCATTTATATAAAATCATCAAATTTATTTAATGTAATAAAAAATTATAAATCATGTGTTTATATGTTGTGTGTGCAAATGCATTATACATATACAATTGTATAAAATAATATTTTTTCATGTAGGGAATTTAACTGTATAATATATTTTTTATTTGATTTTTTATCAATTCTGGATACTACTGTATATAAAATTTGGTGACTGGTAAAGCTGCACCCACCGGACTCTGCCACTTCTGAAATTGGGACGTTCTGTTCATAAGACATGAAGCCGAGAATCGAGAAGATGGCAAAACCAGCGACAAAACTGGTTCCGCTGTTCAGGAAACACAGGGCCAAAGAATCCCTAAAAACACACCAACACCAAGAAAAAGCTTATGTTAGGAAAAAAAAGTGCCTTTGAAGATTTAAAGTGATGGGATTTCAAAGTATGAAACCACACATTTCTCAAGTTTAGGACTTTATGTACTCGCTGGAAAATGAGAATCTCTTTGAGATGTTTAGTCTAATAGAAAACAATGGCATGTGGCAATAGAATGAAATTCAGAGGAGCAACGAGAAACAATAAGACTAGTTTCTCTAAGCTTCCTTTCTTCCCTCATTATGTCATAACTTACGGTCTGATGAGGGAAAAAAAGAAGGGAAAAAAACTATTTCAACACAACATATTTTCTACAGTATCAAAAACTGTCTCTTATTCAGAACTGGTTCTTTAAAAAAAGATATTGGAACCAAATGATTCTAAAGAGTCAAATCTTTTTAGTGAATCAAACACAGTTCTCACCAATCTAGAGATTTAAATCAGTGTAGTTAGTGAACCATTGTTACTTACGCCCAAAGATTCACACGTGGGTTTTATTCCTTTTCTGTGTTTTTATTTAGCTGCTTAATATATGCTTAAGATCAATTATTGGATTGCATTTATGCCACTTCGAAAAAGACTCAAACACTGTTTATATTGACTCATTATCGTAGTAAATAAGACCCACCTAAATCCATGCCAGTGCTGAGACTCAAACCTGCAACCTTTGGGTTACAAGTCCGATTCTCTAACCATTAGGCCAAGACTGCAAAAGTATATTTGATATACATTGGATTGCTATTATTAAATGTCCGTAAAGACACATTTCACAGTTTGTCTCATGGATGCTGATGTTTTTGACCATTTTCTCACCTGTAGCAGTTGTTGTTGTATTTATTGTAGCTTCCGAGTGCAGTGAGGCAACCTAAACATATAGCATACGAGAAGAAGATCTGCGTGCCTGCGTCCATCCACACCTGAATCCAGAAAAACAGACATTTTGGCTTTTAAAATACCATCACAGCTGTAACATACTGATGTATGTAACGTTTTTTTTAAATCACATTTGTGCTCTATAGCTTTTTTGGATTCATATGATATTGTTTTGTTTTTATTTGTTTTATTAGCTGTTTTATTAACCTCCATGACATCAAATATCACAAACACAATGTACACAACAGCGGAACGTGTCAAATATTGAGTGACGGGAATTACCTGTGATGTCTTTAGCAGCTTTAACGAACTAATTTGGATTCAGGTAACAAGCTTGAATGGATGAGATGAAAGACTAGAGCTGTCGTAGGATTCCTAGAGCTTGTGTAACCCCTTGTTTATTAATCTTAAATGCTTGAAACGGGTTTAGACATGATCTGGGGAAAAAACATGCTGACTGCGGTTTTAGCCTGTCAATGAAACACTCACACAGTGGTTTCTGTCTTTCGTAAGTCAGGTTATTCATGTGCTGCCAAGGGTGATGTGGATGCATGATGTGGAGAAAAATGCTAAAATGTGACACAAATATGCTGTACAGGACCTCTGTCATATTAAAAGTTCTGCTTATTTCTCAAAGGAGTGATTGGTCTCTCGATAATGCTTGGGTCCTTTAGCGTTTTGTCTTTTAGCAAGTGAAATTGATGTTTTTGATCGCTTCATTTCTGTAGCCAGGACTATGTGAAGAAGAAACTGTGTTTTTCCATTGGGAAAATTCCTCACACTTCCCTTAAAACCTCACATTTATCACCTGAGGTCTAGAACTGTGCTAAAAACACCACTGATGTCCGAAGCAAGACGTGAGATTTGACCCATGATGCTTACATTTTTCAAACATTAGATCACTGATTTGACTAACTTTGACCGACCATTTACTTTTCTTGCTGAAGGGTTCATGAATCATGGCGTCATTTTTACACATCAAAGACCAAAGGATATCAAAATTAAACATTGCAGAATTAAAATGAGTGTTAATGTAATGTCGATTAATATGAATGTCGATTCACATTGATTTTAAAGAATCTGAACCATAATGCTTACGTTTTTGGAGCCTTAGATCAATTTGATTTCACAAAGTTTATATGGCTGTTCACATAAACCTACAGTATTCTGTTGAATTGGCCTCATTTTATACTTCTTAGATGAAATGACATCAACACAGCAATGGTTGTCTCCAAAATTAACCACAATGTCCATACTGACCAAAAAGAGACTTATTATGCTTCTTTCTTTAAGGCTGAAGCTAACATGAAATATTGTTGAATACCCTACAAAACTATACAAATTAAAATGAGTTATGAATGTCTGATTCACACTGATTTTAAAGAATCTTACCTATGACAGTCAAGTTTTTAAATATTATGTATTAGGCTATATAGTGTTTGTACTTTTATCTACATAAAACATCATCCTTCAAATCGGCTTTATCAGCACAGTGAGGGGCGGTCACTCTGAACGCAACATGTTGTACAACGGAGCAGTCTAACTTTTATTTATGTATTTAACTCTATTTTATTTTGATAATTAACAGGCTTTAATAAAGCAAAATAATGTTGTGTCAGCGCGATGGTCATACCAAAGCTGATTGGTTATAGAAGCAAGACATTATTCAAAGCTATCAGCTTTTGGAAAAATAAAAAATAAAACTGTAAAGCTTTTGCAAAATAAAGAAAACTTCTCTCCGTTTTCCTTTCCGAGAACTTTGGAATGTGTCACAATGAACCGTAATTTAGCACACTTTTTCTTTCGTTTCGTTAATCATTTGACTCAGTTTCGGAGTTCGGAGCGGGATCGCGAATCATTTGAGTCAGTTCTGGAGTTAAAAGCGGGTTCGCGAATCATTTGACTCAGTTTCGGAGTTCGGAGCAGTATCGCGAATCATTTGAGTCAGTTCTGGAGTTAAAAGCGGGTTCGCGAATCATTTGAGTCAGTTTGGCAGTTCGGAGCGTAAATCATTTGAGTCAGTTCGGAGAGTGAATCATTTTAATCAGTTCGGGAGTTCGGAGCAGGATCGCGAATTGAGCCAGTTCGGGAGTTCGGAGCCGGTTCGCGAAGTCAGTTCTGGAGTTAAATGCGGGTTCGCGAATCATTTGAGTCAGTTTGGCAGTCCGGAGCGTGAATAATTTGAGTCAGTTCGGGAGTTCGGAGCGTGAATCATTTTAATCAGTTCGAGAGTTCGGAGCGGGTTCACGAATCATTTGAGTCAGATCGGGAGTTCGCGGGTTCGCGAATCATTTGAGTCAGATCGGGAGTTCGGAGCGGGTTCGCGAATCATATTAGTCAGATCGGGAGTTCGGAGCGGGTTCGCGAATCATTTGAGTCAGTTTCGGAATTTGGAGCAGGATCGCGTATCATTTGAGTCAGTTCGGGAGTTAAAAGCAGCTTCGCAAATCATTTGATTCAGTTTGGCAGTTCGGAGCGTGAATCATTTGAGTCAGTTCGGGAGTTCGGAGCGGGTTCGCGAATCATTTGAGTCAGTTCGGGAGTTAAAAGCAGGTTCGCGAATCATTTGATTCAGTTTGGCTGTTCGGAGCGTGAATCATTTGAGTCAGTTCGGGAGTTCGGAGCGGGTTCGCGAATCATTTGAGTCACCCCTGTTTCACACCGCAAGCGTGAGCGGCGAGCGAGCAGCGCGTCCGCGCAACTACACCGTCTCTGCAGCAGCAGGCTCTCGCGAGTATTCACACTGGAAGCGTATAAGTACAGCGTCAGAGCAGCGGCTGCAGAGCGTGTTCGGCAGAAAATATAACCATTTCAAACAATGTGTATAATTCTTTCAACATTTGTTTTTATAACAATACACCATACTTTCACCCAAAATGATTAATTAAAAAGTTTAAATGGGTAAATACATATTTGTTATACTTAATTTTCTTTTCTGGCATAATTGTTAAAACACTAGACATTGTCGTTTTTGTTAAAACTCTTGACATGCTTATTCTGTGCATTTTGAACAAGTTTTGTGTAAAATCATATTTATTTTTCCATCAAAAGTTTGCTTTCACTTTAATTGAGCGTGAGCAGCACAGCATAGACCGGACACCGAAACCCCCGCTTCACTGCTGTTCACGCGACGCTCCTGCTTGACGCTCACGCGCTACTCCTGGTCCCGGTGTGAATGCACTCATTGATTAACATGGACACCGAAAAAAATACGCGCTGCTCGCGCGCCGCTCACGCTTGCGGTGTGAAACAGGGGTAAAACAGGGGTCAGTTTGGGGTTTTCCAAGCGTGTTTAGGTGTGATATGTGAACTCGTATTTTTTGTTTTAATGATGTGCCTTTTAACAGTATCAAGTAGATTCAAAAACTAAACTAATGGTGCCTAAAAAGTATTGTAGGATGCCAACCACTGTAAACACGAAGACGCACTGTGGGCGTGTTTCCGTTTATTCAAGTATGTGCGGCAGTCATGGCGAGTCAAGGCGAGAGCAACACGAGTTTCTCAAAGTGGAAATATGCTCATTATTTCACTTTAGTTGAGCATAAAGACAAAAACCTTTTAGTCAAATGTAAGCTGTATCTTTCTGGTTCGAATGTCCTATCCTAGCTCATGAATTTCCAATCCGTGCGCTCAGATTTTGTAAACCGTACCCTTGGTTTTTGAATCTGTACCCACAAATTCATAATCTGCGCGCACACTTTCTCAATCCGTTCCCATGGATTTGTAAACTGTAGCCTACTCACGGATTCATGCAGCAAGCTCCTACGTGTTAACATACAGTTTTAATGAATATTATTATGTGGAATGGGTCTACAGCAAAGTGTCTTAAGTGATTCTCTGTATGTTTTTCTCATACAGGTGAAACATTGTTGAAAACATGCAGCCTGTCTCTACTGTGGAGTCGCCGGCTTTCAGTCAGCTCCTTAGCATGATAACATAGATTTCATTTTTTAACAGCATTTATATGTATGTATGTATGTATGTATGTTTCTCGAAATTGATTCTGAATAATTCAGATTGCTTTCATTTATTTATTTCAAAATGTTTTGTGTTATGTTGTCCATTGTTAATAGTTTTCATACTTAAGCTGTGAAAGGAACATTTTTAAGGGCTCAACACAACAGCTTTTATGATGCAGAAGCCACTTTAGTTTTTGATTCTGAATATATTATTCAGGTGTTTTGTTATTTATTTCAGAAATCCTTGTGATATACAATATTCAGTTTGTGCTGGTCTAACTTAATCAAAATAGTGTTTAAAAATGACTTTCTGTTTTACTTTGTGTTTGTATAGACCATAACGCATAAACGCGCATTAATGGGAAAATTAAAGAAAGTTCTTTAACTAAAAAATTACTTTTAACAGTAATGCACTACTTTTTGGTGTAAGTAATCAACAAAGTAATTGAGTTACTTTGTGAATTAAGTAACTAGTAACTGTAACTAGTTACTATTTCTTAGTAACTAGCACAAAACTGCTGTTTGCAAAACCCAATGATTTTATTGAATTGGCCTCATTTTTATATTTTGAAGATAAAATATTGTAAACAAATTCAATGTCATCTCTCAAAAACTACCCAAAATCCCAAACTTGGTCCAGCTTCTAATGTAAACCCATAAAATTTAGTAGAATTGGCCTAATTTTAATACTTCTAAGATGAAACAACATCAACACAACCAATGCCATCTCTCAAATCGAACCAAAAATACCAAACTTCACCTATTTGCCTAAACCCTAAGATTTATTGAATTGGCCTCATTCTTATACTGCTAAGATGAAATAACTTCAACACAACTGTTGTCCTCCCTAAAATCCATCCAGAAATGTCAAACCTTGACTAGCTGTTCATGTAAACCCAATTAGATTTTTTTTATGAGCATCACTTGAATACTGCTATAAGATGAAACCATGCAAACACAACCAATGCTAGCTCTCGAATCCAACCAAAAATGCTATTGTGGCTAGACAGAGATGTACCAGGAGATGTTTTAAGCTGATGTTAAGGAATGCTTGGATGCATCTGGGTGGCCGTGCCGTGGCCTGTTCTCAGATATCACGTGGGTTTGTGAGCTCTTCTAGTGACACAGATGTGAAAGTCGGACCAAAGGTCAAACGCACAGATGGACGCTATCAAAGAAGTACAGAAAACAATGTTTCCCTGCTGGGTGTCCTGCTCCGGGCCTCGACTAAAGCACCTGGGTAGACAAATCACGTGACCTTTCGACTCGAGGCACAGCGTTTTTAAAAGAAAACAGAAACGAAATCCTAGACTAAAACCAATCAGACTTTTGCTAGTTCAGAATGTCTCTTTCTAGTCATGACAAGAAGAATTTTCAAGTCATAACTGCAGTAGATGAAAAGTTAATTATTTATGATACCTGCGGGTCGGCTAACCGTCCCAAGTCGGGATAAAGATAGAACTGGATCCCACGGGATGCTCCAGGCAGTGTGACCCCTCTGATCAGTAAAATCACCAGCATCACATACGGGAAGGTCGCAGTGAAGTACACCACCTGTTGAGTGACAGGAACACAGCGGCAAGCTAAAGGACAACATATGTTTGGATATTTATCATGACAGCAAATAAAATGTACACACAATTTAACACATATTTAATAAATGTAAAAAAAAAAAACTCTGTTTAATTACTGTTATTTTATAATATTATAATTTTCACATTCGTGACCCTGGACCACAAAAATCATATGGGTTATTTATTTATTTTTAAATACAGTTTATACAGCAATGGAAATCTTCTATTGATGTCTGGTTTGTTCGGAGGACAATATTTGGTCGAGATACAACTATTTGAAAATCTGGAATCTGAGGGTGCAAAAAAGAACTAAATATTGAGAAAATCACCTTTAAATTTGTCATATTACTAATACATTTTTTTAATATATATTTATGGTAGGAAATTTACAAAATATCTTCATGGAACATGATCTTTACTTAATATCCTAATGATTTTTGGCATAAAAGAAATATTAATAATTTTGACCCATACAATGTATTTTTGGCTATTGCTATAAATATCTCTGTGCTACTTTTGACTGTTTTTGTGCTCCAGGGTCATATTTTTCAAATATATTTTAAATCTTTATATATATATATATATATTTATATATTTTTTTTGAACGGATATTTTGTTTTGATTTATACTTATTAAAATATTTTTTTCATTTTTGGTAATTAATATAGCATTTGCATGATCTCTACTAAATGCAAATTGCAAATTAAATTGTTACTTGAATCTGATGGATAATTTGAACAAACTAAAACTAGAAAGAAACCATTAGGGGTGCGTTTCCCAAAACCATAGTTGCTAACCTGTTAGCAACTTAGTTGGTAGGCAACGGGAAATTGCATAACTTAGTTAGCAACTATGGTTTTGGGAAACACACCCCAGGTCTTAAGTCACGTACCTTGCCGGTGGATTTGACGCCTTTCCAGATGCAGAAATAGCAGAGAACCCAGGCCAACAACAGACAGAGGACCAGATCCCAGTGCAGCGTTCCTATCTCCTCAATCCCAGACGAGATCCGCAAAACTCTGCGTCTACAGAGAGACAGAAATAACACATCAGCTGCAGCCTTCTTCAAACCACATGCACTTGGTCAGCTGGAGAACTTTCAGGATTGTGTATGTGGCATAAATACAGGCATTTATCTGGAAAGCAGGTTTGAGAAGTCACTTGAGGTTTATGCTTGATTTATCTGGTACTAAAAGTTAGACAGGAAGATATAATGAAACTTACTCCCAAAACTCAATGACAGGTGATGTTGCGTTATCAAGGTAACTTTGGTCATTGGATACATTTCGTCTTTGGAATTCCACACAAGCATCTAAAAAACAACAGGAATCCCTGGATTATATAAACAGTAGAAACCATTGAGCCTTAAGAACCAATGATAATCCAGAAGCACATAAAGCTACAGGTGTGTTGGTGTGATGTGAAGCTCACCTGTGTTCCAGGTGTTGTTGCAGGAGGCCCACGGCAGGTTCCAGGTGAAGGAGAAGGACAGGTAAAATATTCCCCAGGCCAGAACTATTATATAGTAGAAGTTGAGCAGAGCCACGATGACCTGAGTGGCGTAACCAATGCCTGCAGTTACAGACAGAACAACAGCTTGTGACAAAACTGAGAAAATGTGCAAAATGACGTCACTTCATTATTACCACAATTTCATTCATTCATTCATTTATTTATGAATAGAACAGAAATCGGTTGTTCTTGTAGACTGAAAAAAAAGAAAAGATTAAAAATGGAAATTCGGTAAAAAGAAAATAACATAAGAAATGTTAGATCAAAAGTTGTAACGTTTAATGTTTAATTAATCTTAAAAAAAAAAAAAAAAAAAAAATCTATATATATATATATATATATATATATATATATATATATATATATATATACTAATAAAAATGACAAAAGTGCCTAACTAAAATATATAAAGGAAAGCAATTTCAAAATATTAATAAATACTAAACAATAATAAAATAACACTGATTTCAGTATAAAACATTCTGGGCTATTCAGATTATTTAATAAATAAATTCAATATATTTACCATTATATCAAAACAATATTGTTGTATTATTTTTATTGAAAAGACCTGAACTTCTGAAGTGAACAGTCAAAAATCACAATTTCTGTTTTATTTCACAAAATAATAGTAGCAACACTGAGTTAAACATCAAGTTTTTTTAGCAGAAAAACTGAAATTGTTTTTTCTTGGAAAAAGGGGCCAGTCTTTGTTTTATTTACATCTTTGAAAAAAATCAGTGTCTCAAGCAGTAAAAAAGAAAGGGGGGTTTATTAATTTATTGTTCTGAAGAACAAATCGTTTTTGTACCCTCTGGTTCCTGTGCACTTATATAACAAACAAACTGCTCTTGTCATACTGTATTGGTTTGCAGTTTTTCATGCTACATATTTAAGGATCCAAGGAACCGACATCTTGTTGCTTCACCTTCAAACAGCGGGCTGATCTTCCTCCAGCATGTGATTCCTCCCTCGCTGGTGAACTGACCCAGAGAGATCTCCAGGAAAAACACGGGAATACCGCAGGTGAAGAGGAAGATCAGGTAGGGGATGAAAAATGCACCTGGAAGAGGATAAAGACGTAAGTCATACAGAAGGAGAATCAGAGTTTGAAGCTCTAGGGGAGAAATGTGTGAGATTACTGAGGTCTGTTTCTCAGGAGAAACATCGGAGAAGCTGCAGACATCTGCAAACGCAAGAAATGTTTCCAAAGGCCCAAACGTCTCTGTATGGACACACGCTATGGATTGATCAAACAACAGCTGTGACCTTTCACCTTCTGTACTGGTAACGCTTTCATAAGGCCAGTTGCTGGATCAATGGGTCAGTTTCACAAACACCTGGCAAACGCTAAACACATTCGCTATCTGTGTTGATCCTTATTAAATCCTCAACTTTTGCTGCCCAGATGGATCCTCTAAGCCAAGGGTTTACAAACTGGTGTCCGGGTGGGGGGGGGTCGCAAGGGAGTGCTTGGGGGGGTATGTGGAAAAGTTCAGAGAAAAACTATGTAAAAATGCAAAAAAAAAAAAAAAAGATTTAAATAACTATATAAATAAAGAAATTTGATTAAAATAAGATCAAAATAAATACAAATGGACTAAAAAGGAATTAAATTGATTAAAAAACACTAAATAAACTATTTTAAATAAATTAATTAGTAAGTCTAATTAAAAATAATTGACTAATAAAAATATGTAAATACATAAAAAAACGATTTCAATGAAGGATACATTGATAAACTAATTAAAATAATTAATTTGTTTAAAATAAATAATACATTAACGATACAATTGTGAGTAGAAAAAAAAACATTAGATGATCTGTGGCATCTATAGTTTGGAAAGCCCTGCTCTAAACTATTTTACACTGATTCAGTCCAGCTCTGGATCTGAATGAACTGGTGAGGGAAAGTGTCCCGACGCGTCCTGCGTTCTTTCTCCGCTCATGTCTGTCAGTCTTTCCCCTGCAGGGATGTTAACTAGTCGTGTGTTAATGAGTCAGCTCTTTGTGCTGGGACTCAAGGTAAGATATCTGCACTAGCACTGGACTGATGTTGACTCTAAACCTCTGTAGTGTGAGTCATGAGTTCTGGCGGAGGCACATTACCCCACATAAACTGCTGAGACGAACATTTTAACAACAACTTTAACTGATTCAAACTGTTTGGAGATGTACCATAATCAGACTTTTTTCTTTTTTTTACATAAACTAAGGAAATTGTATATTTTTGAGAATGTTCCATACTAATACTGTGGACATATACCATGTTTTTTTGACATTTACTCTTGTAATACCATATTGTTGGGATATGCACCATGATAATATGATTTTGTACACGTGTCATGGTAATATTATATTTTTGAACATGTTCCATGATAATACTTTGGGTGTTTCTAGACATACCGGGGTAATAACCTTTTTTTTTTTTGAACATGCACCATGGTTATGCCATGTTTTTGTACATGTACCATGATAAAATCTTGTTTTTTAGACATGTACCATGGACATACCATATTTTGCATATGTACCATGGTAATACCATGCATTTGGACATGTTCAATGATAATACTTAGTTTTTTTGTACATGTATCCATGTAAAACATGTTTATTTTTTAACATGTGCTATGTAAATAACATGTTTCTTGACATGTACTATGATAAAGCCATGATTTTCATAATATGTACTATTGTAACACCATGCTTTTTTAGACACATTTTTTGTTGTTGTTTTTTCTGGACATGTACCTTGGTAATTGCCTGATTTCTGATATGTAAGATGGTAAATCACCTTTTTTGCATGTTACAATTAAACCATGATTTCTTGGGCCAAGTGTCATGGTACAGTAATGACATCAAATTATATTAGAGTGTTACTTCTTTATATACCATTGTACCAGTTCATGTACCAATTCATTTTCCAGAATACCATGTTAAATGTCCAAAATACCATAGTAGCACCATGGTACTTATTGGTGCATTTTTGTAATTGAGGTTTATGGACATGTTCATGTTAATATTATGTTAAACTGTGATTTACCATTGTCATACTATGTTTTTTAGGAGCTGTACCATGGTATACCATGGCTTTTTGAACATGGTATCATAGTTATAATATGTTTTGGACATGATCAGTACCATGGTATGTATCATGGTACTTCTGCATCTCCTCACCTCCACCGTTCTTGTAGCAGAGATACGGGAAGCGCCACACGTTTCCCAGTCCAATGATCTCTCCGGCCACCGACAGGACAAACTCCAGCTTGTTGCTCCACTGTCCTCTGTCCTTCATCTTCACCTCCGTGTTTGGGACAATCTCCAGCGGCCGGTTCAGCCCATTAGACGGGTCCATCATCTCTTTCTCTTCTGTTTGAAAACAAAAAAATGAATCTGATGACTGCTGTTCGGTCAATAGCAGCATTCATTGTTATTTAATGGAGTTAATTACAAAATATAATGCAAGGAACCCTATATGGTTATTTTGGTTAATTAATCAATGTACTGTGTAATTAATTTAATTCCGTCTGAATGTCTCTCAATCAGAAGACAGATAGAGAAACTGTGTTTTCATTCACATTGAAACAGAACTTCTTTTTTTTCTGGTAAAGCGTAAAGAAATGAAACCTGGACACACCCATTCAGACCAGATCCTTTCATAAATGCAGCTTGTAAACCAGTCTGAGCACAAAAGCCAGAAGAAGACTGTATGTTTGTGTGAATGCAGTGGATCCACTCAATTCCTGACATTTTATTGCATGTTTTGCCGAGACGTGTAACCGTTGCATTCAGAAGCCACACAATCTGTTATGATTTATTACAAAACCGAAAGCAAAAACAGCACGTGAAAAACTCAAAGCGATATAAAGGGCAGCTGCACTTCACTAAACTTAAAATAAACACATGGAACATCTTAGTCATCTACACTGGTTAGTACTAGGGCTGGGTACCGAGAACTGGTATTTTTTTGGACCTATAAATGCGTTGATACCAGAATACCGATAAGACTCACGAGACTTATTCACAATCACAAAAGTACTATTTCCGCGTGCCATTTAAATGTTTCATTTGCATGCTGTTCACGTGCTAATTCAGAGAACATCCCCCCGAAGCGTCCATACACTGAAAGGCCGGTCAAACAGCAGCTGATTACTTAGTTGTCGTCTGATTGCGCTAATACTCTCAAAACAAAACATAGTTAATGTCTAAAGTGAAAGTAAACTGTTGAGATACAACAGATGCGTGCACCTCTTAAAGGGACAGTACTCCACATTGTGCCGCTTGTCATTAAAGGGACAGTTCGGCCAAAAATGTAAATTCTACATTATTTACTCACTCATTTTGTTTAAAAACATGTCTTAATTTTTATTCATTCTTGTGCTGAACAGAAAAGAAGATATTTTGAAGAATGTGGGTAAACAAACAGTTGTGGGTAAAAAAAAAAAATGAAATGCCGCGTTTCCACCGAAATTACCCGGAACATTTGTACCAGGAACTTTTTGTTGATAACATCAGTCAGCTCGCCTTGACTACTGCAATTTTCCTCATTGTATATTTACAATAAAACGAAATAGGATATCAAATACCACTGCCTCCTTTCTTTTTCATTTAAACATAATAACAGCTGCATAAATGTACTTAGTTCAGGGAAATGTGTATATATACAGACATTACAATGAAATGAAATATTATATAAATTCGCCTTTTTTATTTTCATTTTAACATATAGATAAATTTAATACAGACCAAAGATTACCTGTTAGATTTACTCAAAACGAATTATGTTATGTTTAACCACTAAAGAGACGTCAGAGCCAGCGGCCCACATCAGAAGGTCTAGCCGAGGTGAGGCTGCTTCTCGGCGGATAGATGATCACTGAGCTCCCGCTGGTCACGTGGAGCTCACCGTCTCTGAGATCGGCCAAAAATATTTTTAAATAGGCGCTGTCTTTTTAAATAAACCACAGATTTGAGTTTTTAACAACTACATTCTTGCCTGAAATACTTTTAAAATTACATTTCATGACACATTAACAGTAATTTTGAAAATGATCCGAATAAATGGTGGCTGAAATCACAATGCTGTGTGAACTCAACCAATCAGGATGTTTAGCGTCCAAGTCCCGCCCCCGAAAGTTCCGGAATTTTTTAAAAGTACCACCTCGCCAGCAGGGACTTTCTGAGGGGCATTTTTTTACCCAGAACTTAATTTAGTTCCTGGTTCCTGCGGTGGAAACACACCGAGTACCGCCCAAAAGTCCCTAGTTCCTGGGTAAAGTTCCTGCTGTGGAAACGCGGCTAAAGTCACTGGGGCCCAGCAACTGTTTAGTTTCCCACATTCTTTATTAAAAATTATGTTCAACAGAAGAAGAAACTCATTCAGGTTTAATACAACTTGATTGAGTGAATGATGACACAGTTTTCATTTTTTGGTGAACTATTCCTTTAATGTTTACAAAATAAAACAAAGAGAAAAATAACTTACTGCTCTTGACTAAAGAACTTTAATATAGTCGCTATATTAATAATATAATAAGTTCAGCATTGATAAAATAACTTTTTCAAATAACAACAACTTTTTTTGCACCAAAAAGTATTCATAACAGTATCGATAAGAAGTATCAGTATCAATAAAATGTAAACGATATCCATCCCTAGTCAGTACCCAAAATACCCCTAATACCTGATAGAAACATGAAAAAAAAAAATGCAACCTTAACATCTTCATACCAACACACACACACACACACACACACACACACACACACACACACACACACACACAAAAACACTTGCTTTTGGAAGCACATAGCACCATGTCAAATAACACTTGGAACACTATAATGCCCTAGCAACTGCACTGCAACAAAATAATAAGACATAGTATGTTTTTGCAACTGCATAGCAGCATGTTTAAAAACACTCTGGACTCCTTAGCAACCATATAGCAATGCTCCATATATATATATATATATATATATATATATATATATTAGGGGTGTAACGGTATGCAAAAATCATGGTTCGGTACGTACCTCGGTTTTAAAGTCACGGTTCGGTTCATTTTCGGTACAGTAAGGGAAAGAAATGCAAACATTAAACTGCAGGTTGTTTATTACTATAAACTTTTTTTAACAATTTGTTTACAGTTTTTTTAAAAATGCTTTTTAATAAAGTATATATAAAATAAAAAAAGAATAAGAAATAAAATACTGCTGCAAAGTTCTCCACTAAATAAAATACTCTCAGTCTCAAACCAATATCATATAATAAAATATAATGAAAAATATAAATAAATAACTATGATTACAGTGCAGCATTACCAATCCCAGCGTGTAGGCCTGCTCACATTTAAAAAATATTTATAACTTTTCCAAAGTGTAAAGTGCAGCATGAAGAGTTTCAGTTTTTAGACCTGCTCAGATTTCGTTATTGCGTTGGACTGATCTGAATTAAGAGCAAAGGTCTGTTTAAATGCCGACGGGAGCTGCGTTTGAATTACAATCGTTTTTTTCCTAGTTGTAGTGATGTTCACACTTGCATGATGCCTTTTGAAAACCTTAGGCCGGTGACACACTGGCATATTGCACCTGTCACCTTTAGGGGAAATCGTGGCCTAATGGTTAGAGAGTCGGACTCCCAATCGAAGGGTTGTGAGTTCGAGTCTCGGGCCGGCAGGAATTGTGGGTGGGGGGAGTGCATGTACAGTTCTCTCTCCACCCTCAATACCATGACTTAGATGCCCTTGAGCAAGGCACTGAACTCCCAACTGCTCCCTGGGCGCCGCAGCATAAATGGCTGCCCACTGCTCCAGGTGTGTGTGTGCACTTTGGATGGGTTAAATGCAGAGCACGAATTCTGAGTATGGGTCACCATACTTGGCTGAATGTCACGTCACTTTTCTTTCTTTTTTCACTTTCAAACATAGTCTATTTTGCCGTCAATACTGTTGACGGTGTCCTTTATCAGTAGGCATTATATTTATGCTCAACATGAAGTACAGATATTGTAGTCGTGAAGACAAGATCCTGGTCTGTCGGCGGTCTCCCTCTATGTCACCTACAGTAGCAGCAGCGCGCCAGCGCCGCGTCAGGCACGATTCTGGTGTGTAAAGACACAGAAAACGCGAAGCAGCCGCCACGCTCCTGACACGCAGCAGAAACGCCACGCTCACGCCACGCAGTCAGTGTGTCGCCGGCTTAGAATCAGCTGCAGGGCGGGATTTGCGGTGAATGCGGAGACTTCCGCCACTTAATATGTTCGTGTGGAAACACGAAAATGTATATGTTCTGCACACAAAATATTGCATTCGGTCATTCGGTACACACGTGCACCATACAGAAAGCCCTGTCTCGAAACGGTCCGGTACGAATACACGTACCTTTACACCCCCAATATATATATATATATATACATATATATAGGCCGGTGACACACTGGCATATTGCATCTGTCAAACATAGTCTATTTTGCCATCAATACTGTTGACAGTGTCTTTATCAGTAGGCTTTATATTTATGCTAAACATGAAATATAGATATTGTTGTCGTGAAGACAAGATCCTGGTCTGTCGGCGGTCTCCCTCTATGTCACCTACAGTAGCAGCGACCATTACAATATCTGTGGCAATGCTCTAGCAAAAAAAAAAAAAGCATAGCAACATGTTAAATAACATTCAGGTATCCTTAGCAGCATCCTAACAACTGCAAAATAATACAGTATGTAAAAAAATTCATAATACCTTAGATACTCATAATACCCTACCTTAGCAAACACACAGCACTGCCCTGACTGCTTTTGCAACTGTATAGCAATATTTTAGCAACCACATTGCAACGTCCTAGCAACTGCATAGAAATATGCAATAAAACTCTTAAAATGCTTTACAACTGCATAGCAAAATGTTATATAGCATCATATTAAAAACATGTAGGACTTAGCAACCACAACGCAACTGTAACACTTGAATGCTTCAAAAAACTGCATAACAGCATGTTAAAAATCACAGCGACATACAGTGCATTTATTTTGTTTTAATCAGTATGCATGTTCCCTGGGTATCGAACCTACAACCTATACTGTAAATGTTTACTGAAATTTTGACCTTTTTTCATACAGGTTTGATTTGAAGGTTAGTAGTGAGGAAATGATGACAGAACTCATTTCTGTGTGAGCCATCCCCGTTCTAGTGCAATACTGGTGACTACATCCTGTCTGTTGTACGCCATGATAGTAACAGATCACACTAGCATTGTGGGAAAGGACTCGCTCTGTGTGCGAAACAGAAGACTCACTCATTGTGTTCATATCTGTCAGCTTGAATTAACGAGTCGGACTCACCTGGGCTTTCAGTGGCCCCGTCACAATCAAGACCAAGTCAAAGACATTAAAGGAATAGTTCACATCATTTAACCCTTTTTCCACCAGCATCTTTTCTTTTTTTTTAGTTGCCATTCGCTGCCAGCATTTTTTATTTACATGCTTGAAGATCGAGAAATTTTTCATATGCATCTGCTTACATATGCAAACGCTTGTTTCTCCTTCTTCTTCAACATGTTTCAATCCGGAGATTCAGTACTCTTTCAGAAAAAGTGTAATAGCGTCTCCAACCATAAAACGGCAAAAACATGGAAAGCCAGAAAATTCAGTCAATGGCAGGTAAAGAGTTAATCGACACAATAGCTATGTTTCCATTACCCTGTTTTAATGCACATTTTGAGTATCGCATCAGAAACGAGTAATGGAAATGCCAAATTTTGAAAAAGAAAAGTTTTATGCTCACTTGAGGTGGTTTTAGACTTGTGCGAAAAGGGTTCATGTCAAAAATGGGACATGGTTAACTTATTCGCCAAATAAATTCCTCCATTCGCATTACAAAGTCACATCTTTGCACTATGGGATGGCAAAACCTGACTAATCAGCAGACTGATCTCATTTCACAGCATCTGAAAGTGACATGAGCAAAATCTATCGTCAAAGTATTTCTGTAGAATTGACGTTTTGCAAAGACCCACCCACTTTTAGTTACTGTTGCTATATCCGACAAACAATGCCGCTGTTACACTACAAATCATGTTCTCACGCAGTGAAAAATGCATCGCAGATTAAAGAGAAAACGGACAACGTGCCGACAGACCAGACAAGACTCTCACCTTTCAAATTGTAATTTTTTTTGTGAAATTCAAACAAATACTATTACTAAAAATAAAACGCAATAGTGCCTTAGTTCACTTAAAGCACAAAATAAACATTAATAAAGATCAGAAAGCATTTTATTTCAACCGCGGAACACACCATTTTTCAAGTTGCGACATTCCAATTTTGCGCACAAGTAAAATGTGCAACTTTGGATGGAAACCCGGCCAATGACTTCCTATAACCTTAATTTTCGCATTTTTTAAAGAAGCAAGGGACTTGTTATTATTTTTGTTGTAAATACATTTTTAGTTAGGGCTGGGATAAATTCGATGCATCGCGATTCATGGATTGATTCTGAATGCATTGCGATTCACTCTTATCTGAGCTAAATTTTTACAGCAGATGGCGCTCAAATCTAGTTTTTAACTTCATAATCAAATGCTAATGAAGAAAAGTGCTTGTGTGTCCAGTTGAGTCAAGAGTCACACCTCGGCTCATAATGACACAATATTAATGTAAACACAGCTCACTGTAAACACCCTTGTAATTCACTTCAACCTTTTCAAACTTTATAAGCGGTTATTTTAGGTTGAAATGTTTGTAAGGAACTGGAAGCAAGCAGAGTGTGACTGTTTCTAAAGCATGTAGGCCCGTCTGCAGTGAAAAATATGAGAGAAAATCACAAAGCATTTGGAAAAATCTGCGATGCATCAGATAGTTTCACTGTTTGATTTTAAGCAAATTCTCACAGAATTTTGTACAATAAACTACTCCGGTGTTGGGTCAAAACCCTGCTTCAAGGCTCCAGGGGTCCAGAGTTAACAGGTCTCCCTGTCTCCGTCCCTCGAGGGACAGACGTCTGTTCCACATACTTGAGGTTTCAAACCACAAGCATTGTGGATGTCCCGCAGAGCCAGAGGCCTTGAGAATGTGCTCTTTCTCTCGTCCAGAAACGGCACAGCGCCTCTACTGTCACAGTTGTGAGTGAAAAGCATTACCAGGCTGGTAAAAATAGACTCTTGCATTAACAAGACACCTGAAGGAATGAAGAGCTGGAAGCATGAGCTAGAACAGACTTCTGGGATTGAAGGCCATTTGTTTGGAAGATGGTGGCGGTTTGATCACAGTTTACTGCAGTTTTCACAAGGCCAGAGATGAGATCACAAGTTAGTCTTATAGAGCTGAGCTTCTGTGTGCTGTTTACCCCAGGAATGAAAAAAATCACAAAAGAGATCTCGTAATTATCATCTCAGTTGTTTCTCCCAGACACCAGTAATATTAGATGGAGAGCAAATGGAGTTTCTTCTTAAATAACTTGCTTCTCATAATGTGCTCTTGATGCGATCTCAGGTCTTTCAGAATGGATCTCAAAAGCATCCAATCTGTGCTACGATTTGCCTATGATACCAAACTGTACATTTAAAGTCTCTTTTTCCATGTTACCAAACATATTTTCAACTCGAGTCTTCTGCTTCTCAGTCTGTTCTCACTAGAAGAAAAAAAACAACAACAACATTTTTAATAAAATATATGAGGTTAAATGAAGAGTAAATGGAGTAGCTAAAGGCCCCTGCTTCTCAGAGGTTTCTCCTGAGAAAAAGGCTGATAATCTCCAATACCATGTCTGGAGTTTTGAAGGAGATCTCAAACTGTCCTCAGATACCAAAATGAAAGAGAAAATGCATATAGATGTCCTTATTATCTCAACTGTTTCTCCTAGACACCAGTGAGATGCAAACTGACCTGCTCAAGCCTCCAACTTCTCAGATTTCTTTCGAGGAAAAAAAACCCTGCTAATCTTACATATATAAGTTCCTGGGTTTCAGAATAGGTCTTAAATGTCTCAAACTCCACTCAGACAAAAAAAGAAAAGAGGAACTGCAGAAAGATCTCTAATATCTCAATTGTTTCTCTTAGACAATGTAATGCAAACAGACTTGCTGAATTCTCCTGCTTCTCAGATGTTTCTCCTAAAGGGAAAACCCTGCTAATCACATATATCCTCTTTAGAGTCACAAAAGGGATCTTTAAATATCTCAAATCTCACAGAGATTCTAAGAATTCCCCAAATATCTCTTTAATATCTCAGCTGTTTCTTCTCGACAACAGAATGCAAGCAGACCTGCTCAATTTTCACACCTCAAGAGCACCCCCCCCCCCCCCCCCCCCCCCCCCCCCAGGTAATATTATATGTCATCTCTAGAGTTACAAAAGAGATCTAAAAATATCTCCGACAGTTCTCGGATTTCTCAGAGATTCCAAAGGAGAGAAGAATTCCACAAAGGTCTCTTTAATATCACAGCTGTTTCTCCCAGACACCAATGAGATGCAAACTGACCTCCTTAGATCCACTGTTTTTCAGATGTTTTTCTCATTAGAAAGGAAACCCTGTTAATCTTACATATACTTTCCCAAGTTTCAAAAGAGATCTCAAAAATGGCTCAAACAATCTTTAGATTTCTCAAAAAGAAAAGAGCAGTTGCACATAGATCTCGTTATCATCTCAATAGTTTCTCCAAGACGCCAATTGTAATGCAAACTGATAAATTCAGATGTATCTGAGGGGAAAACCCTGCCAAAATCACATATATCCGTTTCAAAGGAGATCTACAAATATCTCAAACTGTGCTCCGCTTTCTCAAAGATACCAAAGTAATGTCTCAACAATGTCTCAAACAAATGTATGTACTTTTTTAGACACCAAGTCTCTTAACATCTCAAAAAGACCCTGCTTATCTCTGACATATGATCATTAGAGATTCAAAGGAGATCTCAAAACTGACAAGATTAGGCTGCAACCAAACGTGTCTCAATATGAACTCAGTTATTTCTAAAACTCTCATTGGATATGAAAGAGCAAACGACTGACATGTCCTCTGGGCCATCTGTGATATCAAATTACGCTTTGAAGGATGAGAAATGACAGAAATAGAAAAGCTCTCAATGCAGGTAGATACTTGCAGGACAAATATAAAAATGGCATCTCGCCAAAAGTTGCTGTTTGCCAGAATCTCTGCCTGCTTAGTAAATCTCTCAACTTGCTGACATAAAGCTGGGACGTCCAGGCAGAAAGATCCTCAAATAATCCAAAACCACAGTCAATGTGGGGCCAAACTCAAGCGTCCATAAATCACACTCGTGTGTCACTTAGGTCCTTCAGCTTGGCAGCTCATTATTTGGATTCATAAGTATTGAACTGATTCGCAAAGTTTTATTTAATTGGTGCAGCTGTCAGGATTTGACAAATTGAAATGAATGAGTTTTTTTGTGACTTCGTGGCTGCTCGTTCAATCATACAAGCAGAATAACATGTTGTGATGGTGTTTGGGAATCTGAACATGCTAGTGGAAAAATCCCAGAGGAACGAACTGCATAGCTGAAAACATCTTCACACTGTATATCACACATGTGACATGTGCATGAAGCGCTGCAATTCCTCAGCCGTGGAGTTTGCATTCATTCTGACCATATTTTTTATACAAAGCAAAAATAATTAATTGCACATTTAGAACTAATTGCTTTGCAGGCAACTGGTTATTGTTTTTAGTCATCTTCAAAAGTTGTATCTCATGATCGTTAAAAATTATTAAAAAATAGTTTAATTTTAATTGTAGACAAATATAATTACTGTTCAAAAACAGTGGAAATATTTTTGCACCTTAAATGTGTATATATATTAAAATGTAATTTATTCCTGTGATCAAAGCTGATTTTTCAGCATAATTTCTCTAGTCTTCAGTGTCACGTGCTGATTATCGTATTTTGTGGGAACTGTGATACATTTTATTTTTCAGGATTCTTTCATTAACAGAAGGTTCAAAACAACAGCATTTACTTGTAATAATTTTGTAATATTATGAATATCTTTGCTGTCACTTTTGATCAATTAAATGCATCCTTAAATAAAAGTATTAATATCTTATATATATAAAAAATCTGGTAACACTTTAGAATAACGGTCCATTAGTTAATGTTAGTTAACTACTTTAGTTAACATGATCCAAGCAAGAGCAATCCTTTTACAGCATTTATTAATCTTAATTGTTGTTAATTTCAACATTTACTAATGCATTATTCAAATCAAAAGTTGTGCTTGTTAACATTAGTTAATGCACTGTGAATTAGCATGAACTAACAATGAATAACTGTATTTTCATTAACTAACATTAACAAAGATTAATAAATACAGTAATGTATTGTTCATTGTTTGTTCATGTTAATTAACTAACATTAACTAATGGACCATTATTCTAAAGTGTTACCAAAAATCATACTGACCCAAACTTTTCAACAGTATTGCAAATTCTACATGCATTTATAAAACAAATATTTTTGTGAACGAAAAGCATCAATTATTTAGAAGGGAAAGAAGTCAAATTGTGTTGAAGGTGAAAAGAATATTTGTAACAGTACAAACTAGTTTTAATAGAATCAGAGAGATAAAGCTACACAAACATGCACTCATAGAGTTGCATTTACCTAAAAAAAAAAAAAAGTCATGCACACACAAGAATGCATTAGATTGAATATGCATGAAGAAGAGAAAACTCACCTTTCATTAGAACGTTGCAGTGTCACGTTTCCTGTATATTCTCAGGTTTTGCTCTGTAATGTGGAGGTTTTCTGGTTTCGTGGATCCCGTCAGTCAGCTCTGGATGGTCCAAGTCCAACTCCTCCCCCCTGCACCTCCCTCTCGCTCCCATTCACAAAACACTGAGAGCTTGAGGCTTCAGTGGGGCACCGGCCGATTGCATAACACCGTCACCCAGCGCTCGTTCAGCCTGTGAAGCTTTGTGTTTTCTCTCAGCTGAAGGACACCAGAGAAACGAAGCATTCTGGCTCCATCTCAAAAGACCACCCTGATCACACCAGCCTCTCAGGAGCTGAAGAAACGGGGCTCAGAATGATCCTTCAGAGAGGATCATGGGATACTAGTCAAAAGCAGGCTTATTTCTATTGGAATATTTTTTTATTTGAAGTTACAGACAGATATCAGTATTTTTAGTTTGCTAAGACAAAAACTAACAGTGAACCCAAAACACTCTAAAAACCCTCTTAGTAATACCTTAAACAAAACTCTGGAAAATTGATTATTGATTACAGTTTGGATGTTTTTTCCCCACTTAACTCAAGTTTGTCTGTGAATTCAAACGTTTCCTTTCTCCTGCTCATTCTCTGTGTGTCCAGGCGTTCTCTGCATACTGATGCTTTAGGAAGAGTGTTTTTCTTCCCAGCGACTCAATGATGCTCATTTAGGAGAATAAAGCGCACACACCGCTCTCCAAGAGCACAGTTTTACTGCGCAGACTGTCGCTCGTTTAAAACTGGGATTTAATGCAGATCTCAATTATATTTCATTAAGGTGTCCATTTCATCTCAGATGTTTCTTCTTAAAGTCTTCAGGAGAGATAAAAACAGCAAATTTGGGTATGTGAATTTGGCTAAGAAATGACCCTGGAGCATATTGAGGTTGTTGAGATACTCACATGAGATTACTGGAGTCTTATTCTCAGGAGAAACATCTGAGACTTCAGCATTTGCTCATGGTCTTGCTGTCAGAGAAGCAGACAGCTGCGCATGAGCCTTTTATAAGAGCTTTGCAGTATTTCATCACTAAACTGTGCTAAAGGAGATCTGTCAGTCAAGGTACGCAGAGTTCTTCAGCTCCAGGTACACTCGAGCGTGTTGATATGATACAGAGCAGTCCATCACATCTGCTTGTCAAAAATAACATCAAATGAATAGCAGAATGTGTGTGTTTGCCAGTATAACCATCTCAAAACATCCATGTTAAAGCAGAGATGCATGATTTACTCAAAGTTTACCGTACAGTGTTATACAGGAGGTCGAATTTTTCACTCTCTTTAACCTTCAAGAACATGTCCAGGTCATATCCCAGCACCCCTCAAAAAAAAAAAAAAAAGATTTTTATTAAATTCTAATTTAATATAGAATAAGACTGATATCTACACTTCGATATTAATGATTGGAATTAGTGCATTTTCTGGAAAAAGCCAGAGATTGAAGATAACCAGATACAGATCTGATGTATAAAAATAAATCATTAATGAGAGAAATATCAGGTAAAATATTCCAAACGTGTATAAATGTCAAAACTGATGATCAGTCTTTTTCTCTACAAATGTGCCAAGCAAAAATCTTAATAGTACTAAATACTTAATTTATTATTAATTTCTTCTTGGGGTTATTATAATGAAAGATTATAATGAATCTCAAGAACATGTCCAGGTCATTAAATTCTGATTATTTTGGGAATATCGAGATGGTGAGGTTTGTTGGGGAATAAGAAGTTTGGACATTTTGTTGTAAATATTTTTAATAATTTTCCTGACATTTAACTCATGAATTATTTATTTTTATATACCAGGGCTGTATCTAGTTATCTTCAATCTCCAGCTTATTTTCCATGAAAATGCACAAATATTAATCATTCTTGACAAAAGATTAGAATGAATCTGATGTCCTCTCAAGACATCCTCTCAAGATTATATATTTCACCCCAAAAAGTAATAAAATTTACTAAATTAAATTTGAATTTTTTTAGGGCTATTAAGATTTCTGCATGGTCAAATCTGTAGAAAGAAAGACTAATAATCAGTTTTGATTCTTTTATATAAATATGTATAAGAATATAAGTATTTTCTTAATATTTAACTTATTTGGTTCTAGTAATTTTGCACTAATAATAATATAATAAATGTCATAATGCAAAAACCATCCAATTTTCATTACTGCAGTGCAAAAACAATAATCAATTAAAATTTATTACACTATACAGTTGTAAAAACAACATTTTGTTTTATTTAAAAAACAACTAGATTTTTTCCACAAAATGTAAATATATTTTTCATAAATGCAAATAAGGCTACAAAGCAACAAATATAATCTAAACGTATTTTAAAGGTTTTTTTCTATGATTTTTGACTGATATTTAACCTGGATGTTTTCTTAGTGAGTATTTTTTCAGTTTTGACCAATTAAGGGGTCAGTTGCCCAGAAACCACTGCATAAATACGGTAAATTTTTCGGTAAATAATTTATGTTATTGTGTAGAAATATGCAGTACGGCTTTCTGGCATCTTCTGGAGCAGCAGCACATTATGAAGGATGTTTACAGACCATTAGAGGGTGTTCATCTAATTACACACATTCCTTTCTCAGAAACAGGGAAAACGGCAAGATCTTGTCCAAACTTATTGTTCCACATTGTGATTTTGAAACGTTTAGCATCAATAAAGAGGAACTCAGAGATGTTTTTCTTGCCCCTTGTCCCCAAATCTCTCCACATCACTTCCACAGGTCACGGCTCTGTACTCACGGAGGAAGCTGCTCCGTCTCTCTCGTTTAGCATCACCTCGTCTTAACTGTGACGGGAACGCTGTTAATTATGAGTTGGAGCATGTCGTGCTCAGTTAACGGCTGTGCTGTGCTCCTAAAGACGCAGTAGGAGACCGCTTGCATAAAAGAATCTGGCAAAAGAAAAACAGGACAGAAAAAAAGCGCTAGAACGGTCTGAGACGGGAGTGTTTCTAATTCATGGGAAACTCACTGTCACTTCTACTAACTCAAAGATGTAATAAAGGAATAGTTCATCCAAAAATTAACATACAGTATACTGAAATGTACTCACCTTTGGGCCATCCAAGATGTAGATGAGTTTGTTTCTTCATCAGATTTGGAGAAATGTAGCATGCCATCACTTGCTCACCAATGGAAGTGAATGGGTGCCGTCAGAATGAGAGTCCAAACAGCTGATAAAAACATCACAATAATCCACAGCACTCCAGTCCATCAGTTAATGTCTTGTAAAAAAAAAAAAAAAATTTAATAAATAAATCCATGATTAGGATGTTTCTAATTTCAAACTAGAGCAAATATGGGTCAACACTACTGAGAAAAAAAATACTCATAAATAAAACATCCAGGTTATATCTCAATCTAATATCCAAATAAATTAATCAATTCATGAAACTAGGGTATTTTCAGTATCAGCATACCGAGTATATATTTATCAAATATTTTAATACCAAAATATATCAATTTTATTCAAATATTAAATAGAATTTGTTAAAACAATCAATAAATAATTATATCCAAGTCACAAAGTTAGATAAAGCTAATGCATTATAATGTTGCGTTGCAAGTAACTAATTACATTACTAAGATACTTTTTATGGAAAATAATGCATTATGTTAGTTTTGAGTTACTTTTTAAATCTAGACAGGGCTTGCTTGCTTTTTTTATTTAAAAAAATAAATAAATAAACAGAATGAACAATATAAAATTTAACTACATTAGCGTAATATAAATTCTAAACATAATGTAACAGTAGGCCTATTCATGTTTCCATCCAGTTGTTTTTATGCATACATTTAAAATGTGCATTAAAACATCTGGAAACACTTTAAATTCATATGTGGAGGTGTAAAGGCTAAGATATGGCTCAAACATAAATATAACTCAGGTACATGCGATGTAGCAGCTGCCCAGAGAGTGATGTTTCTCTATGTCCATGAAACGCCCTCTCATAAACATCTGGATAAAACCAGACCTCTGTCTGTCTTTCTGACCCTCACATTAATAAATGATACATGACACAGAAATTCACAGTATAGCATGCACCGGAACAAAATAAAGACTTCTTGTCCCTGTAGCGGTACAAAAGTAACAATTGTTAAGTAAAAAGTAAATCCTGACAATTAAACCCGATTTACTTTTACACTGAAAAACTCTGTAAATGCTAACTTTAGGACGTGTTAAAGGGTTAGTTCACCCAGATAACAAAATTATGTAATTAATAACTTACCCTCATGTTGTTCCAAACCCGTGAGACCTCCGTTTATCTTTGGAACACAGTTTAAGATATTTTAGATTTAGTCCGAGAGCTCTCAGTCCCTCCATTGAAGCTGTGTGTACGGTATACTGTCCATGTCCAGAAAGGTAAGAAAAACATCATCAAAGTAGTCCATGTGACATCAGAGGGTGAGTTAGAATTTGTTGAAGCATCGAAAATACATTTTGGTCCAAATATAGAAAAAAAGCTTTATTCAGCATTGTCTTCTCTTCCGTGTCTGTTGTGAGAGAGTTCAAAACAAAGCAGTTTGTGATATCCGGTTCGCGAACGAATCATTCGATGTAACCGGATCTTATTGAACTAGTTCACAAAATCGAACTGAATCGTTTTAAACGGTTCACATCTCTAATACGCATTAATCCACAAATGACTTAAGCTGTTAACTTTTTTAATGTGGCTGACACTCCCTCTGAGTTCAAACAAACCAATATCCCGGAGTAATTCATTTACTCAAACAGTACACTGACTGAACTGATGTGAAGAGTGAACTGAAGATGAACACCGATATGGAGCCAAAAGAGTCTCAATAAAGATAAATGCACACACTACATTCACATATGCACACATAGGATTCATACATGCACACACATAATTCATAAATACACACACAGGATACACAAATGCGCACAAAATTCACAAATGCACACACAAAATTTAAAAAGCACAGAAGATTCACAAATGCATACAAAATTCAGAAATGCACACACAATTCAGAAATGCAAACAACATTTACAAATGCGCCCAAGATTCACAAATGCACAGGACAAGATTCAGAAATGTATTTCTGATGCACACACACATGTATCTTGATTTACAAACTGCTTGCGGTCTGTGAACTTCACTGCATTTGTGTGTGAATTTTGAGACTCCCCTGACTTGGCTCGACACACAAATGCCTTTTTTTAAACAAGGAATGATCTGCAACCAATCAGATATCTCTCTTGTTTTAGCCAATCACAAGAATGCACCCCACGCGGGGGATTGTTTACTTATAAGCCAATCAGCGAACGACTCACTTTCCTCAGCGAACAACTCACTTTACTCACGCAGTGATCGACTCACTTACCTCACGCAGCCGGCGACCCACTTTGCGCAGCCGCCGACCCACTTTGGGCAGCCAGACACCCACTTTGCGCAGCAGGAGACTCACTTTCCGCAGCTGGAGAGTCACTTTCCTCTCGCAGCGAACGACTCACTTTCCTCACGCAGCGAACGATTCACTTTCCTCACGAGTCATACAGCGAACGACTCACTTTCCTCACGCAGCGAACGACTCACATTCCTCACGCAGAGAGCAACTCACTTTTCTCAGCGAACGATTCACTTTCCTCACGCAGCGATCAACTCACTTTCCTAAGCGAACGACTCACTTTCCTCACGCAGCCAGAGACCCACTTTTCGCAGTCGGAGAGTCACTTTCCTCTCGCAGCGGACCACTGACTCTCTCTTCATGTAGGGACCGAATATTATAATCAAAGTGACTTCTATATTGCATCCAAAAGAATATTTAGATATATTTAAAAATTCTAAAAGGTGTAAAATTTTTTTTACTTTCATTAAAATATTTCAATAAAATGAAATAATTGCCTTTTGCAAATTTATGAATCCATGGTTAACTTTTTTTTTTTTGCAGTCACTGGGCTATATGTATTGAGACATTTTTAAATTTATATTTTGTAAAAAAGAATAAAAAATAAACCTGAATTGTAATCTAAACATCTGTATTTTCATACAATTTCATAAATAAGTAGGCTATAATATGCCACACCGCAGGCATATCGTGCTGTGTGAATGCGTTCATGTGATTGGCTTATAAGTAAACAATCCCCCGCGTGGGGTGCATTCTTGTGATTGGCTAAAACAAGGGAGATATCTGATTGGTTGCAGATCATTCCCTGTTTAAAAAAAGGCATTTGTGTGTGAGCCAAGTCAGGGCTCAAATGTAGTGAAGTTCACGGACTGCAAGCAGTTTGTAAATCAAGATACATGTGTGTGTGCATCAGAAATACATTTCTGAATCTTGTCCTGTGCATTTGTGAATCGTGAGTGCATTTGTAAATGTTGTTTGCATTTCTGAATTGTGTGTGCATTTCTGAATTTTGTATGCATTTGTGAATCTTCTGTGCTTTTTAAATTTTGTGTGTGCATTTGTGAATTTTGTGTGCATTTGTGTATCCTGTGTGTGTATTTATGAATCATGTGTGTGCATGTATGAATCCTGTGTGTGCATATGTGAATGTAGTGTGTGCATTTATCTTTATTGAGACTCTTTTGGCTCCATACACCGAGCTGAGCCAGATGCAAATGCAGTAAGAGCAAAGAGTATAGAGGCGAAACTAAACGCTCCATAGCAACAGTTGCCCCCATGACGTGACGGCGCGGCCGCCATTATGGACTGAAAACTGAAGGAAAACGCCGAGAAATAATGGGAGTCAATGGCACTGAAAAACTTAACATAACAAAAACTTAACAGAACTTAATTTTTACCGGCCGTGATATCTAAATATGAAAACAATTTAAAATACATTAATGAGGATGACCGACGTTAAATGACGTTAAATGACAGAAAATATACGTCTATGTGTTGGTTATGCATGGCCTAATTACCCTTAGGAATATAGTATTTTGGGACAAAATATTACTATGGAAGTACTATAAGACTACTATAGAAATACTATAGAGGCTCTAGGATATTATAGAGGTATTACGTACTTCTGTGAAGTTCTGTAATACCTCTATAATATTTTAAAGCTGCTATAGTATTTCTATAGTAGTCTTATCGTACTTCTGTAGTATGTCCCAGATTACTATAGGCCTAGTATTCCTATAAGATTACTATAATATTTTGATTCCTATATAATATAAGATTCCTATAGCACTTTTTTGTAAGGATATGTCCTCCCCCAAATCGGCTTCATTAGCCTGTCACTTACGGTTTGCAAAGATACAATTATAAAATTATTGCAAACCTTTAATCTATCAATATTTATGTTCTATTATGCATTTTCCTTGTTATATGAATAACAGAAATTCATGAAATACTATATATAGGCAGACACACAGTAATAAGATTTATTCAAATGTTGATTTTGACATTAGTGAGCATCACCATCACCATATATATGATTTGGAAAAATAAATAAATAAAATTATAACTGAGCATTTCTAAAGACAGTTCACCTTTAACAAGAATATCACAAAAATATTAACAACTGGTTTTTCAGCATCTCCAGTGAAAGTGCACACAGTGAACGTTTCAATGGCAAGAACAAAAACAATCTGTGAATGTCCTATTACAGGCGGAAAGGTACAAAAAAAGATGTGCAATCTAGCAAGTGCACACATGAGCTATAAACAGTACTAAAATGGAAGATCTCAGTAATTAATCAGACACCACCTATTGTGTGTGCATTTGTGTATGAGAAGGTTTTTTTTTTTTTTTTTTTGTGAGAGAAGAGGCATTGACATAGAATGGAAGCATTAGTCAAAAAGCGCCTTGAACCTTGATGACATTATCAAACGAGATGTTTTAAGTATGTAACACTTCAGGAATATATGTATATAAAGATATGCACACACACACACACACACACACACACACACACACACACACAGATATACAAACACACACACAGAGAGAGAGATCATGAAATCATCTGCAGTTCATGTCAATAGCAGCTTCACAGACTGTAGGACCCGGTGCATCTCATATATGTCAATCTATCGCCCCCTAATGTTGAGGATGTTAAAACTCATCTAAAAACTCTATAATGCACCATTCATTATATGATCCAACCTAGAGACTTTTTTCTTAAGAAAAGAAAGACATTTGTTTACATTGTGGTTCCTAAGGTGTTCTAAAGGGGTTGTTCTAAAGTGTGTTCTGTGGTTGCTAGGGTGTTCTTGGTGGTTGTTTCAGTCATTCATTTGCAGCAATGTACAAAACTGCCGCAAGGGGGCAGAAAAGATACCATTTAATACGTGGCCCTTACAAAGCAGAACCATTTTCATTATAATCCGAGAAGGAGTCTGATCTGGAAGCTCCAGATCCAGCAAGTGATGTGATGCACATTATTTACTTTTAAGAGAAAATGTATAAATAAATAACTTAAAAAACTACTTAAACAAACAAATGAATAAATAAATGATTAAAATATAATAAAAAGATAAAATATAACAACAGATTTTTAAATAAATAAATGTATTGTGAATGCATGAATGCGTGAATGCATATTTTAACAAATAAATAAACAAACACTTTTCCATCTTAAATATCTTTTTAATTTTAATAATAAACACACACACAAATACATATACAACTAAATGTTTTAAATTAAATAAATAAATTAAAAGTAATTAAATTAAATTACTCCTCTGTCTCCGTGTGATCCGTAACAGATGACCGGACCAACACCGAGAGACACAAGCATGAGCCTCACGGACCCCTTCCAGGAATTAGTGGATGCACTCCGTCGGACACTCATGTCAGCACCTGCATCACCACCACCAGCGAGCACTTCCGCGGATCCCATCATCCCTCCTTCACCTGCCGTGCACGCCAGTCCCATGGCACGGCCAGCGCCCTATTCTGGTTCGGCGGAGAAATGCAGCGGATTCCTGCTTCAGTGTTCACTGGTCCTGGAGCTGCAACCGCTCTCATACCCTACGGACCGATCCAAGGTAGCTTTCATTATCTCCCAGTTGCAAGGCAAGGCATTACAGTGGGCAGATTCTCTCTGGACCCAGAATAACCCTGTAACCCAGTCATATTCTAGCTTCATCGAACATTTCCGAGATGTTTTCGGCAAACCTGCCTGGGACTCCTCGATAGGTGAGAGACTATACAATTTGAAACAAGGGAATATGTCTGTCTATGATTATGCCTTGCAGTTCAGAACTCTGGCGGCCTCTAGTGGGTGGAACGAACAGGCCCTTCTCACTACCTATCGCCAAGGACTGGAACCCAGAGTGCGGTTGCATACGAGGATACCATCGGCCTCGAGCGATTCATCCAGCTGTCCATCCGCTTCGCCACTCGTATGCAGTCGTGCTTAGAAGAGCACCAGGGCCAGGCGCATTCCTCCTCTCCGCTCTGCCGACCAGAGAACGTCAGCTCCCCAGAACCAACCAGCGAACCCATGTTAGTGGACTCATACCGCCTCATGATGGCGGAGCGTCAAAGACGGCTGGCCCAGAATCTCTGCCTATATTGTGCAGCCTCGGGGCATACCATAGCTGGGTGCCCCGTTCGTCCTCCTCGTCCCATGGTGAGTGCCATCCTTCCTTCACGATATCAAATAAAACCACTCACCACTGTTGTGACACTTACTGCGGCTGATGTGTCTCTTCCAGTTTCCGCCCTCCTCGATTCTGGGTCTGCCGGCAACTTCATCTCCGACGCCCTCTGCCGTCAGCTCAAGCTCCCAACCGCGGCCACGCCGGCCGCTTACCAAATCCACACAATCACCGGCAGGCTGTTAAGCAAGAAGTATGTACGCCACTGTGTGGGCCCAATCTCCCTCCAAACAGGACTCCTACACCGCTAGGACATCCATCTGCTGGTTCTGGAGGATTCCACCGCTGACGTCATCCTAGGGCGCCCATGGTTGGAGCAGCACAACCCGGTGATCTCCTGGAAGACCGGAGAAATCCTGAAGTGGGGCGAGGCCCGCTTTCAATCATGTAACTCCGGCTGTCCAGTTCCGGTGGAACGTCCCCCCGAAACACTGCCAGTCTACTCCACCTCTATTGAAAGCCCTGTCGTCAACCAGTCCATCTCCATACCCCAGTGCTACGCCCCCTTCAGTGATGTCTTCTGCCCGAAGCGGGCCTCCAAGCTGCCTCCACACCGGCCATGGGACTGTGCAATAGATCTGCTGCCGGGTGAACCAGTGCCTATGGGACGGATCTATCCCCTATCCGTTCCCGAGGAGAGGGCCATGGCGGATTACATCAGGGAGGCGCTGGCTCAAGGATACATCCGCCCATCTACCTGCCCTGCTGCTTCGAGTTTCTTCTTCGTGGCCAAGAAGGATGGAGGTTTACGGCCATGTATAGATTATAGAGCACTTAACAAGATAACTCAGAAGTTTCGCTATCCTCTTTCCCTCGTCCCAGCGGCCCTAGAACATCTCCGTGGTGCCACTGTGTTCTCCAAGTTGGACCTCCGCAGCGCATATAACCTCATCCGGATACGTGAGGGGGACGAGTGGAAGACCGCCTTCATCACCCCTACTGGTCACTACGAGTACTGTGTTATGCCATATGGGCTAGTAAACGCCCCCTCTGTATTCCAGGACTTCATGCATGAGGTGCTCCGGGATTTCCTCCATCAATTCGTCCTAGTCTATATCGATGACATCTTGATATACTCCCGGAGCCAGGCTGAACATCAACGCCACGTTGCTGAGGTCTTGCAACGCCTGAGGGACTTCCAGCTCTACCTAAAAGCAGAGAAATGCTCATTCCATCAACCCTCAGTGCAGTTCCTTGGCTATACCATCGACCGCAGTGGCATCCGGATGGACGAGGGGAAGGTAAGCGCCGTCCGGGATTGGCCCATTCCTACCACCATAAAGGAACTGCAGCGATTCCTTGGCTTCGCTAACTTCTATAGACGATTCATTCAGAATTTTTGTACCATCACCAGTCCTCTAACCAACCTCCTTCGTCAGAAGCCAAAGTCCCTGTCATGGACTCCTGCCGCCACCGAAGCCTTCCAGGCCTTCAAGCTGGCCTTTACGACCGCCCCACTCCTCGTGCATCCCAACCCAGATCTGCCATTCGTCGTGGAGGTGGACGCCTCTACCACCGGAGTGGGTGCGGTTCTGTCTCAGCAGCAGGGGACGCCCAGCCGCCTCCATCCATGTGCCTTCTTCTCCAGGAAGCTCAACCCGGCGGAGGTTAATTATGACATCGGTAACAGGGAGCTACTTGCCATCAAGCTTGCCCTGGAGGAGTGGACACATTGGCTGGAGGGAGCCAAACATCCTTTTCAAGTTCTCACTGACCATAAAAATCTGGAATACCTTAGAGCAGCCAAGAGACTCAACCCCAGACAAGCCCACTGGGCGCTGTTCTTCACCCGCTTCCAGTTCTCCATCACCTACCGCCCTGGGGCAAAGAATGTTTAGGCCGATGCTCTGTCCAGATGTTACTCACCCGAAGAGAGATCTGAGAACCCCGAACCCATCCTCCCGGACAAGGTAATAGTCGCCCCTATCACTTGGTCTGCAGAGACCTCCAGCCTCCAGCCGAAGCTCCTAACAACACTCCGCCGGGTTGCCCACCAGGACACCAGTACATCCCTAGGACACGTCGCACTCCTCTCATCCACGCCACCCATACATCACTTGGCACTGGTCACCCGGGGGTCAATGAAATCCTCTCGTTGCTATGGGAACACTTCTGGTGGCCCAACATGGCCTCGGATGTCAGAAGGTACGTGAGTGGATGTAACAGTTGCGCCATGTCCAAGAGTCCTCGCCATCTACCATCTGGCAAACTCCATCCTCTGCCCGTTCCCAATCGCCCGTGGTCACACCTAGGAGTGGATTTCATGACAGACTTTCCTCCCTCTGAAAACAACACATGTATTCTGATTGTTGTGGATAGATTTTCTAAAGCTTGTCGTCTTCTTCCACTGAAGGGTCTCCCCACTGCCATGGAAACGGCAGAACTGATGTTTAACCATGTCTTCAGATACTTCGGTATTCCAGAGGACATAGTGTCAGATCGGGGCCCCCAATTCATCTCCCGGGTATGGAAAGCATTTCACTCCCTCCTAGGTGTGGCCATCAGCCTGTCCTCCGGCTACCACCCACAGTCCAACGGGCAGACGGAAAGAAAGGTCCAGGAGATCGGACACTTCCTCCGTACCTTCTGTCACGGCCACCAGAACTCCTGGAACCAATTCCTGGGGTGGGCCGAGTACGCACAGAACTCCCTCCGTCAACCCACCACCGAACTCACACCCTTCCAGTGCGTACTCGGCTACCAGCCACCTCTGTTCCCCTGGTCTGGAGAGCCCTCTGATGTTCCCGCAGTCGACTATTGGTTCCGGGAGAGCGAGAGGGTCTGGGACGCGGCCCATCACCAACTGCAACGGCCGCTCCGTAGACGCAGGACGGCAGCCCCAGTACCAACCCGGTCAGAAGGTCTGGCTGTCTACCCGGGACATCCGCCTGCGTCTACCCTGCCGCAAGCTCAGTCCCAGGTTCATTGGCCCGTTCACAATCACCCAGCCGATCAATCCGGTCACCTACAAACTTCAACTTCCCCCCGAGTACCGGATTCACCCCACTTTCCATGTCTCACTCCTGAAACCTCACCATCCTTCTGTTCTTCCCTCCACATAACCTGGCGAGACGGAAGCCCCCCCTCCTCTCCTCCTAGATGACGGTGCAGCCTACTCGGTCAAGGACATCCTGGACTCCCGGCGGCGTGGTGGGCAGCTGGAGTACTTAGTGGACTGGGAAGGATACGGTCCAGAGGAACGCTCCTGGGTCCCACGCAACGACATCTTGGACCCTGCCTTGCCGGATACCTTCCACTCCAGACACCCCAACCGACCAGCTCCCAGGGGTAGAGGACGCCCACCACAACGTCGGGGTCCCCGGCCCTCAGGAGCGGGCCCTGGGGAGGGGGGTACTGTCACAAACACGCCAGGTTCCACCTCCACACAATCACGGCGCACACCCTCACCTGAGTTCTAACCATCACCATCTGATCCTCATCACCTGGCATCCACCACAGCATCATAAAAGCCACACACACGCACCCAGTCATTGTCCGGTCACGTTCGCGACAAGATCATTCCTGTGCGCTAACTATTAGGACTAACTCCTCTCTACCTTCTCTCCAAGGATAATCTCCGAAGACTCTTCTTCCATCTTCTCTCCAAGGATTGCCTCCAAGATCCTCCAAACCCCTACGGTGCGTGTGTGTGGTCACTACCTTCCCGGCACGGATCCCAACACCCATCCACTCCTCACTTCCTGCTCCTCTGCTTGTGTCTTTAAAATAAATACCTACTTCATCTGTTACTCCTCTGTCTCAGAGTGATCCGTAACAGATATGTTCAAGACTTATTTTGACGCCACCTGCACACATCCAGTGCTCATTTTCTCCGTCTTTATTGCTTTCTGTCTTCGTTTAAAAGCTCTGTCTAATAGGGATAGAAGTCTGTCTAATAATCACACAGAACTTTTGGACGAATTAATTAAAAGTTATACAAAAAGTGTTAAAAAGCGATATCTCTTTTATATTATTAGTAATAGAAAGGCAAACATTGGTTTTCAGCAAATATGCAAACAAATGTCTAGTAAACATTTAATTGCACAGACTTTGCAGTTGAATCTAGTTGTGCAATCTTGTGCAGTGTGCATTTGTATCATGCACGATCGCGTGTTTTTTTGTGCATATTGAATGCGGTTCAGCTTGATTTCAAACTATGCTGCGCTTTATCCATTTGCCCACTATGTATGCTGTATGAAAATAAATGTAACCTTGGCTTTAGTAAAAGAAAAATAATAATAAAAAATGCACACCAGACTCCCAGAGTGCCCTGTTGGTTACAGTGTTTACAATCTTTTTATTTATATATTTTTAAACATTTCTTTATTTGTGAAAAATACTGTAATAGGATCACAGAATCAGGACGTTTTCATCTAAAGTATGTTTATTTTACACATTTATTTTTAATATAATTAATTTTTCAAATTATTTCAAATTTCTCAAAAAAAAAGAAAAAATATTTGGCTAATATATATATATATATATATATATATATATATATATATATATATATATATCGGTTATCGTTATCGGTTGTCCTGCTCTCTAAGATATCGGCATCGGCTGTCAATAAAAAAACATATCGGTCAACCTCTAATAAATAATTTTTTTTATATATGCTAGTATTTAAATGCATTTTTATAAAAAATATATATATATATATTTTAAATATAATACAGTTTTTAATAAACAAATAAAATGTTTTATGTTTTAAATTAATAATTTTTACAGAACTAAATATTTTGTTATTACATTTACAATTTACATTGTTTACATTAGCTGCTCTAAACTGTGTTATACACTTCCCGAGGGTTGGATCCAGCAGAGCCCACATCAGGCCTCTCGGAGGGGGGTGACATCACAGGCTCGTCCCCACCGGGACCCAGCAAGGGGCGCAAGTTTATGACCCCTCTCGCACCGGCCCACTGCAGCTGAGCCCGAGAAGTGGTTTTATAACCCAGCGGATTCATCCCAAATAGCAGTGCCAGGATCTGTTAGACTCATACATCTGATGCTAAGAAAACACAGAAATCTCAACGCTGTAAATCCAAGCAGCTGCTCACGTGTTTCGGAGCGAGTCGAGTCTCTGTTGATGTCTGGTGTATTAAATTGTTTAGTCTAGGTTCTTCTCGCCGTTGCACAAGCACATTGGGGTTTGCTTTGTGTGTGTGTGTGTGTGTGTGTGTGTCTGCTGTTTAGATTTTATGAGCAAGCGAGTACGAGGCCCGAGTGGCGTCATCTAGATTCAAACAAGCTGTGGAGCACAGAATCCTTGAAGTGTACTTTAATCTTTGTGTGGCATTTAAAAACAACCAATGCATGATGAGACTCTGGAGGATCAAAGGTTTGCATTCATGCGATTCAACTCTGATTAGACTATTGACAAAATGTTTGTGCATTTTCCCTGCCAGCAATGCATATTAAAGACATATTTCAAAGGAAAATGATTACTCTGGCAGAGTTTACTTCAAGCCTGGAGCATTTGTTTCTTCAGGGAAAGACAAATGGAGAAATTAGAGAGAACGTCAACAAAGAGGGCGGTGATTTATAATATCAAGCAAGAAGACAAACAAGCAGTTTTCTTTAGCAGTTGCGTTTTCTAAATGTGCCAATTTTTAATCGTTTACAAGTGCAAATAAAGTGTTTCAATCACTTGAGTTGTTCATTTTTAAGATGTTTATTCATCCAAAGATCCCAAAATGTTTTCTCAGTCAAATCCTTGCCCTAAAATATCTACTTGAAAAGTAAATTTTTCAATCATTTAGATCATTTAGATGTTCATTTCAGTGATTTCTGTCACATATTGTTTTATTTTTTATTTATTTTATCGAAAAAATGTTTTATTGATTTTAATTTGTTTAAATTGAGCTTTTAATTCCTGTACAAGTCTATTGACAGAATATGACTACTTTTGTAAGAAAAATACAAGCTTTAAAAGAAATATTTTTTTGTATTTATTATTATTTTTTATTTGATTTATTGGTTTTGTCTTGTTTCAGCATATATTTAAGATATTGTTGATTTATTTTAGCATCACAATAATATACAGTGATAGTGTTTGTAAATATTTTGAATTAGATATTATTTTTATATTTCCACTTTAATTAATACTTTATGATTTCATTTTACTTTTATTAATTAATTTGTATAAATATATGTATATATTTATTCATTTTTATTTATTAGTTTATTTTAGTTTAGGTAGTTTTATTTATTTTTTATTTCAATTTAAACTAAACGCAAACATTTGAATTTGTTAAAAGCTGAAATTAAATAATAATAATAAAAATGTTGTACATTTTATTTTATCCCAGTTGACGTTTATTTTATTCTTTTTTATTATATATATATATATATATATATATCATTATTCTACTATCCTAAAATATCGTCAATTTAATTTTGTACTTTTTAGTTAAATATATTTCTTTTAAAAAACATTATGTGTAAATCACAAAAGAATAATTTTATTTGTTGTTGGTTCTATTTTAATCTAGCCTGCAAACTTGAATTAAATACAATCCTCTCGGAGAGGAAACAATTTAAGCCACATTATCATAAAATAATACAGTCACATACAGTATTGCTGATGGTGTTGTTTTTTCTGGATGAATTGATTCATAGTTTTGTCTCAAATGCAAACCACAGTCAGCAGATGCCAGAACAGATAGATTATTGCTGACTTTGCCTGATGACTTGGTTAGATAGTTTTATCCAGTGCTGAGGAAGTAAAGCAGAAAACAACACACTAGTGGGCACCAAAGAGCAGCACTCACAGGCAAAACCTCAGAGATGAGCTGTGTGGACCTCTGGAAGATTACCCAGAATTCCCTGGAAACTAGAGATGGAAACAATGAAGAAGATTAGAGCGTGATTGTGGTCTCAGATAAGTGATCTGAGTCTAATGTCACGTTTATCATCTCATCATCATCATCAGGTAACCAGCAGTTCACTTCATAAAAACACTCTTCCTCTGGAACTGCAAGCTTCCCCGCAAACAAACAGCAGGCCAAGACTAAGAAAGCTTTAGAGCAAGCATATAATAATACAAACCAGCGAGTAATGGATTACAAGACACCCATAAAACGGCAGATCTAGAAGGACATAAACTTGGGTCGTGCTGAAAGCTCTTTGTTGCAGTTTGTAATGGATCAAATACTCTTGTAATAGAGATTGTCCTCATAAAAATGAATGATTTCACTTCAGTGCATCTACTTCAAATGGTTTGTGCTGTCTAAAGGGAAATGTGTCATCACAAATCAGTGATAAAGGAACCATTTAACTAAAAAAGTCAATCAGAGCTACATCCAAAATCAAATGTTTCCACCAAAGAACAAATATCCGTCCTTCAGATTTACATTGCAGAGTAATATAAATGTGCAATATAAAACATGTTTTTTTATTTGTTTATTTATTTTACTGTAATATAAAATGATATTACAATGACATTATTTAGACGTTCATTTACTTACTACATGTTGTATAATATATATTAATTCCAATTAATCATTTTTACAATTTAATTTTAAAAATTGCAAAAAAAGGCAATAACTGTAATAATATATATCTACAATATACACACACACCATATATATATATATATATATATATATATATGTGCACGCATTATTACAATCATTTTAATAATATATATTAAGAATTTGAACTTTTTTAAAATTATGCAATTAAAAATGAAATTTAAAAATCTATCTATAAACTGACACATTTGATTTATATTAGTGTAATAATGCAATCGTTTAAACTGTGTATGTGTGTGTGTGTGTGTGTGTGTGTGTGTGCATATATATATATATAGAGAGAGAGAAACAATTTTATTTTAGTGTTTATTACACTAAATGTATTTATTTATGTTATTATTGCTATACAAAATATAAATAAATAAATACATACAGCAAACACACCTCATTTACTTCATTCCAGGTAATGGTATCTTCATAGACCTTCTTATAAAATTTAAAGAAAAAGCGTTGTGACTCTAGCTATTACAGTAATTACGAAACAGAGTTGTTACCTTACATCAGCGTGACAAAATAATCTCTGTTAAAAGTGAAACCTCTGGCTCCTCGGGCCCTTTGAAAGCGGTCTGAGGGGGTCTGCTGTTGATTGCGGCCCTCCGCTGTGTGACACAGATAAGGCAGGACGGACCCATTCTGAGTTCAAAAGAGCGCTGGAGCCCCCTGCGAGATTACCCTCATTTAAAGATGACCTCTGCCGTGCTAATTTCCTTCTGAAAGCCACAGTTTGGCTCTGCTCTGGTCCTCGTTAAACCCTTAAGAGAGGGAGAGAGAGAGAAATAAAGATAGCAGAGCACTGAGAGCTGACATAAATTGGGCTTTAGATGTCTGTAGAGTTTGTGCCAAACAGACCTGGAATCTGGCATCCATTATCAGGTCTTTAGGGGCCCTTATAAGGTCATGTTTATTCATACAGAAAACACAGACTCACATTCATTCACATATTGTAATGCATCAGCCTGCGATCTGAATTCATATATTCAATGAAGAAATGAAGGTTCTTCAAGTATAAACGCTCCACTAAAACATTAACCAAACTTACACTACTGTTTTAAAGTTTGTTTTTGAAAGAAGTCACTTGTGCTAAACCAAGACTGCATTTATTTGATCAAAATACAGTGAAAACTGTGAAATATTATTATAATTTAAAATACAGTTTTCTATTGTAATATATTGTAAAATGTAATTTATTCCTGTGATCAAAGCTGACTTTTCTGCATCATTACTTAAATTTTCAGGGTTACACGATCCTTCAGGAATCATAACAATATGATTTGCTGGTCAATAAAAAATTTTAATGACAACTTTTTAGCTCACAATTTGGACTTTTGGAATTTTGAGATTAAACAAAACGGCAACTGAATTTTTCTGACTTTTTAGAATTTTGAGATAATACAGTAAACTGTTAAATTAATTGTGACTTTTTATCACACAATTCTGACTTTTTTTCCTCACAGTTCTGAGAATTGCGAGATATAAATGCAGAATTTCGAGATATAAGAACAGAATTGCTAGAATTTCACACAATTCTGAGAAAAAAAGATAAAAGGCCCATTTACCGTTTTTTTCATGGTAGAAAAAAAAAGAATTACAAGAAGTAAACTCAGAAAACTGAGAAGAATAATGAAGTTGTGAGAAAGTCATACTTCTGAGTTTATATAAAAGTATATCTACTTTTATTAAAGAAAAAGTCAGTATTGTGAGATAAAAAGTTGAAATGTATATCAAAGAAAGTCAGAATTGTGTGATATGAACTCAGAATTGAGAAAACAGGTCAGAGCTGTGAAAGAAAAAATGCAATTACCTTTTTACATTTTTATTCCATGGTGAAAAGAGAAACAAAACAAAAAAGAATTGTGAGAACTTAAAATTCTGCGAGCAAATCAGAATTGCTATTTCATATCAAAGAAAGTCAGAACTGTGCGATATAAACGATATTAAAAAAAAAAAAAAATTAAGTTTAGATCCGTGAAATAAAATTATGTAATTACGATTTTTTTATGTTTTATTCCATGGCAGAAACTTGTTTCCATACTTTCAACTACTTATAGCACCCTGGTAGAACATAATGCAAGATTATTGGTTCTATTCCAAGGAATCACAAACGATTACCAATTTATACCCAGAATGCAAATCACTTTGGATTACAATGTCTGCTATATAAATAAATATCAACTCCGCAATCACCCACAGCATCATGCCGGTGAGTTTTACACCAGAATATTTAGAAATCTACTTAACATTATTGATTCTTCTACAATTTGAACCACCCAGAGCATGATATATCTGTTTCCATTTGTCTAAAGCCTCAGATGCACGACTCAATCCACTGTGTGAGTGTGTGTTTCTCCAGCTGCGAGCATGTGGCTTTGATTATTGGCCGCTCTGCCCAGGGGGAGTGACTGATTGAAACTCCAGACCCAGGCCTGGCAGAGCACTGTTTATTATATTGTCTGGCAATTATTTCACTCATGATTGCTAATTTCAGAAAATTAGATTTGTGTGAGGGAGAGACAAAAAAAAAGGGACACATGTGCGTCCGAATGTATAATGCATATGCCATAGAAGGATATTGAGAATGGTTTCACAAAGGTTTACTCCGCGCAGCTCATCAAATCAGATTTCAGTATTATACATTATATAGTACTTTTTCAGTAGCATTGCTTTCTGAAGTATTATTTTTCCTTATATTGATGATATTTGATTTTTTATTTTGGAACCATCACTGAATAAAAAAATAAAACAAGCTAATTGCGACAATTCTGACTTTTTTCCCTTGCAATCTTGACTTCATAACTTGCAGATGTGAGTTTATGTCATTAAAGCCACGTTCACACCATGAACAATAACTATAAAGATAACAAAAATAGCGTCCACACTATTGTCTGTTTATTCTAAGTGCATGCGCGTCTGCCGCTTTAAATTCTCAAGCTCATTATTGCAGGATGGATTCTGATTGGCTGTTAATGTTTGTATCATTAATCAACTGGAAAGAAATAGTTCTGAAAGTGATTCTAACGATATCGTTCCTCTGTGCCTTTATCGTTATAGCTGTAGTGTGGACTCTGCTATTCTTTGATAGGCCTTTTTACACCAAGCACGATAACTATAAAGATAACGATAAAGGTAAAGTTGTAAAAATAGTTCTCAATATTACTGCATAGCAGAGTCCATACCACAACTATAACGATAAAGGAACAGAGGAACGATATCATTTTGGAATCGTTTTCAGAGCGATGATGAACGATACAAACATTGACAGCCAATCAGAATCCATCCTGCTATAATGAGCTTGAGAATTTAAAGAGCTTAGAATAAACAGACGACAGTGTGGGCGCTAATATCGTTATCTTTATAGTTAACGTTCTTGGTGTGAACTTGGCTTTACAAGTTTATATCTCACAATTCTGACTTTTTTTCACAGAATTTTGAGACAAACTCATTATTGCGAATTAGAAAGTATAAGTCTGAGGAAAAACATATATTTTTACAAGTGTGCGTTAATATCTTGCAATTCCAACTTTATAACATGCATCTGTGTTAAATTCCAAATTTTGATATAAAAAAAATTCGCAATTAAAAAAAAACAAAACACATTTGTGAGTTTATATCTCGCAATTCATACTTTTTAACATGCATCTGTGTTAAATTCAAAATTTTGATTCATAAATTTGCAATTTTGAAAAAAAACACAATTGCAAGTTTATATCTCGCAATTCCAACTTTATAACGTACATCTGTGTTAAATTCAAAATTTTGATACATAAATTCGCAATTTTGAAAAAAAACACACACACAAAAAAAACATAATTGCGAGTTTATATCTTGCAATTCCAACTTTATAACATGCATCTGTGCTAAATTCCAAATTTTGATACATAAATTTGCAATTTTGAGAAAACAAAAAAACTATTGTGAGTTTGTATCGCAATTCTGACTTAATTTCTCAAAAATGCAACTGTTTTTCAGAACTGGGAGTTTATTTTACAGCATTGTGAGATTAAATTTGTCAATTCTGCCTTTTTTTTCTCAGAATTATTATCATAATTGAGCATTTTTAGCATCATTTATGAGACAGCTTCTGTTTTACATCATTTCCCTTTAGAATTATTGGTAGTGTAGTTATTCACCAGAAATTATACAATTATACAACAGAATTAATTTATCTCTGGGAAAAATAAATGGGGTTTTTACTTCCGGAGCCCAAGTTGAAATAGTCTTCATGCCTCATAAACGGTTTCTCAACGTCTAGAATGCATCTCCCCGCGTCTGTGAATCTTTGTTGGGCCATTTGGTGAGATGAAACCAGAGGTTTACCGCGGAGGCGTCTGGAAAGAGCAAATAAAATCAATCGGTCAGAGTTTTGTCAGCCTGATTTATTGCTCAACGGTCTCTATGAGTGAATGAATGGCCCAAAACATTGGCAGCGAGGATGAATTTCATTCTTGAGATTTCAGAGAGTATGATTTCTAACCAAGAGTTTGTAGAAATATTTAATATGTCTGCAGATTGTATGATATTGATCCTCTCCAGATGTACGGTGAGGGAAAGCGAACCCTCAGCAATCATAATTCAAAGCCTCTTGAGATGTTATGACAGAAATGCAATTAAACTTAAATCACTCTCTTTAATCAAACCAATCTTCATCCAAAAAAAAAAAAAAAAGTGTAGAGTGACATATCTGAAAACCTAATCAACTATCTGTAACGTATAAATCATATTAACAGATATCAAACCATGCATTATTAAAAAAGAGCACTTGTTTTATTACTTGTTCATCTTTTATATATCAGAATTGCTTGTAAAATCGTATATGTTTATTTCCATATACATTTTTAATTAAATGTCAGTTTTACCTTTGGTTTTATTTAATATGCATGAAAGGGTTATCAGGCTACAGCTCTTATTGATATAATATAGCTCTTATTAATATGGGATCTGCTGCATTTAAATAGTTTACAAAGTTTTAAGACTCTTACTGACATTTTGGTTAATCTTTTATCCAATCACAATGGTTTTTGCCTGAATTTACCATAGTAAGAGTCTCTATAAACTCGATTTGGACGATCAGGATTTGTGCATTATTCTGATCAAGCAAGCCACTACGTAATGACAAAAGAAGCGCGCGTCCGTGAGTGCTCGGTCCTGCCCCCAGAACGCGCAGCGGACACGCGCTCATTAAAGACCTGACAATCAGCTTCAACGCGACTTTCTGTCAGTGTTTCTCCTCTCAGAGACTTTAAAAGACGCTGTCTCGTCGCGTGTGGATACATGGATCTCTCTGTGATCGTGCTGTTGTCTTTGTGCGGGTTTCTGCGGGGCCAAGGTGAGTTTCACATCACATCACTGCTGCTCGTACAATGCATTCATGTAGAGCTTGCAGAAAAGTTTTTATGACATAATAACATATAAATCTGACATAACACTCGCGTCATGTCCTTCTGTCTCCATCTGCTTTTCATGTGTTGACTTTTGTCGTATACAAGTGTTTAAAAGCAATATAAGATGACAGAAAAGTGTAATATCAGATAATACAGAACTTCACTGGGTACATTACAAAAAATACCAGGTATTGAATAAGTACCATACCATATAAACGTATGATTCAGTGTAGTATAATATATTTATTACAAATAAAGTATTTTGCTAAACTTACAATGGAGGGTATGGTAAAGTGTAGTATACCTTAGTATACAAGTATACCTAGTATAGTATAGTAAGTATATAGTTAGTAGTAGTATAGTACAGTATATGTATGTGTATATGTGTATGTATATATATGCATATGGATAGTATAGTTGTATACACTTGTAATGTGTACTTCTATAGTTGGTTGTATTTATAGTAAATTATATATTTACATATATATATATACTTTACTATACTATGGGATACTATACTTTACCATACCAACAATAATAAAAAAAAAAAATTATTAAATATGTAATGTATATATTCTTATTGTTTTAATAGTTTGTTATGGTAAAGTGTAGTAGAGTTGGTTGTATTTATAGTTACTCATACATAAAAACATTTTAAATTTTTTTAATAGTGAATAGTATATATTATGTACTGTTATTACAATAAAATATCATTTATTATATACTATGTTGTGTATATAGTAAATATTCCATTACTATTCACTATAATGTATTAAAAAATGTAATAACAATACATATATATAATAAATACATATACAGACAAATATGTATTGATCTCAAAACTGATATTATATACATTTATATACAAATATGTATGTATATATAAATGCATTTAAATATTTACACACACATTTATAAATTTAAATATTTATTTATATAAACAAATATATGTGTGTATTCTTTTTAACATCACGTCTTTGTATACTAAAACTTGAAATGAGTCTCTTGCTGGTCTCTTAATCAATGGTTTGCTCTCACAAAACTATGATTTACCCCTGCAGAGGTGTTTTGTTCTGAGTCACAGATACAGTGTGGGATAAGAGGGGGCGTGAATATTAGATGAGGGGGCGTGGTCTGGCTTGCAGTAGCCAATGAGGGTTTGCTATGCGGGATGCAGCCCACAGCACGTGGACACTAACAGGAGATGCTCTTTGCTGCCAGATAGTAAAGCTGCGTTCACCAGCCGGGGTTGACTAGTTATCTTAACTATACCAGGACTGCTACAGCGTCTGTGTCTGAACATTCACTCAGTTCTCCAGAGGTTCATTCCTCACACGTTCTTGCTTTCAAACGTCACCACACAAATGTGGTTTGTGGGTGGAGGTCATAATTCAGAACAAGAAACTGTGTTTAAACAGCGGCAACAGAACTGGACCAGTTTATTGAATTGCATCATGTGGCTGGTGTTTTCAGAGATGGGAAGGTCGGGCTGGTTTCGTGCTCTAATGCTGTTCTTAAGAGTTTTATTGGGCTTTAAAAAGTTTCTATTAAAGAAACAACTATTTTCATTATCTAATGTACCACACAGCTATAATAAACCACCTGCAAATTATTCTGGACAACTGTTTGATTTGATTTTATATCAATTTTGTAATCTAAAATTATTTTTTATTTAATATATATTTTTTATTTATTTATTTTTAAATTTCTTATTTAGTTTTATTTTATATTAATTTATTATTTTTAAATTTTATTAATTTTTATTTTTATTTTAACTTATTATTAAATTATTTTTAATTATTAAATTATTATTTTTATTTAATTAAATTTTGTATTTAACTTTATTTTATTTAACTCTAGTCCATATTTGTGTTTATGTGGAGAAATTGCTGCTTATAAAAGCCATTTGGCATTTCGATTAAGAGTCCAAAAGACTCATCTGCCAAAAATATTTAGCGTTTTGGCAGATGATGGAAACCGCAGGGAAATTAATGATCTGTTTGATCCAGTCGAGTCCACTTGCGTCAGCTGATGGTTGTTTGGAAATGTCCTTGGAGTAGTTTTTATGGTCTTTAATCTTTGGGAGAGAGTCAGACGTGTTTGACGGAGTTGACTAACTGCCCATCAACAAATTACTTCATCCGCCAGACGATAAACATTATTCAGCATGAGTGGAAAAATGCTTGTGGAAAGAAAACAAACAAGGCAGATACAGTCCAGACAGGACAGATATTGATTTGATTTCATGGAAATTGAATAGAACAATGGCTACTTCAGAACGATGATTAAAAACAAATAAATCAATAAATTAACACACAGACCCTCATCAGACTAAACTCTAAGTCTGGTCTGGAAGAGATAATCAGGGCGTAGATCAGAAAAGTGGGCGGGGCACATCATAATGCTTATCAGCTCAGCTCATAAATATTAATTATGTGATGCCCAGTAGTTCTTCCTGATTGGTTGAAAGACAGACTTTGGTAGGTGGGAGAATAGAATAGGATGCAATAGAACAGAAATGTGTGTACATCATCGTATCTCCTCCTTAATGATGTACAAAATCCTTTGAAAGGGAAGAAAACCAAAAGGCCACAGGCAGGATTTGCTTCCCCACCGAGCATCCAGGAAGAGTCTTTATTTTTAGCCGCAGGGTTTGGGCCGGTAACATTTTAAGGGGGTTTTCCATGTGCTGTCCATCCCTAATTAAACAAAGGTCATGTCACCATCTGATGCAAACAGTTCAGACCTTATTAACTTCCATTTCCTTACAAAGAAACTCTTAGACTTTTAACATCTCACACGGCTATATATATATAATTTAATATATTAATTATTTTTTCATACCTCTTAATTATAAAAGTAATTATTATAATAATTTATAAAATATTCATTATATCTATTCATTTTTAAAGCTATTAATTATAAAATTAATTATAATAATATTTTATCATGTTTAATTTTAAAAATATAAATATCTTATGCTAAAATCAAATAATCTGAAATAGCATCCCCATTAATAATATAATTAATATATGTTATAAATTTTTGATTTTACAATGTTTAATTAGAAAACAATTATGATTATAAACCTTATGCTCTAATTTTAATAAAATATCTGATTGTAATATATCTATTTTAGAAATTTCAGATTCTTAAAATCATTTCAGATTAATTTTGTGTCTAATATGCACGGGAAATCAGCTAGATAACCCCTTTATCATTGACAAAAATATATTTTTATATTTATATAACATAATATAAGAAATGGGTTTAGACACAATATTCACTCTGAAATTGTTAGTGCATTTCACAAATAATTACACAAAAACGGCAAGTAACACACTGATTGAACAGGAAATTAAATAAGAACTAGAGACTAAAATAGTGTTTTTTGTACAACTATTATTGTGTTTTTTTTTATAATGCAAAAACCTTTTTTTCATGGTGGTAAGAGATATTAATGGCTGGTAAATGTTCGCGATTTAACCACCATTTTTCACTTGGCAATAAACGGTAAAAGCACACGACGCAGGAATAATCCAAAAAACAAAAAATCATCTGGCAATCGACAGATGCTGAAGAGCGGCATCAGACAGGACAAGCCCCAGCAAATCTAACACTGCATGTGGGGCTTTAACAGAGAAATCAGTCAGCAAACAGTAACCTGAATTGCTTCAGATTTGGTCGTAAAATGTGACCGCACCAGACTAGTTGTCTCATCTCTGGATCTATTTTACAGGCCAAGTTTGAGCTTTAAAGGGGTCATATGGTGCTTTTTTACAGATCATTGTTTTGTGTTTTTGGTGTGACAGTCAACAGCAAATACTTAACTAATAACAGAACATATTAACAGTAGCTGATTCAGAAGCGCCAGATTGCCGTAGTAAAGTCAGAAGTACCTCCTCTTCTCGGTTCACGAAACGGTCGTTCATAAAATGCGTTGCTGTTCTGTTGTAAGTAATCTTAAAGATTCCTAAATGCGTCTACTTTCAGAAGAACAAATAAAGTGCTTTTGCTTTCTCCTAGAAACACAAACATCTCCCTGACATGACTGCTTCAACACTAACTGTGTTACTGAAACCTCTGTAGCGTCAACATTTGGGCGGCATTATGGAAATGTTTCCACGTGGTGATGTAGACATGTGGGGGCGTGTTTAAACGAGGCATTTTAGGGGGGGGGTGGGAGAGTCTTAACTTTGATAAAGAATATCTCTTTGGATTTGAGACTTTAGTCTTTGCAACTTTACAGATCTTCATTATGCACCAAAAGCTTGTGACAATCCACAGAGAAAAGAAAAATGCAAACCTCTAATCTGCATGTCTGTGTGTGTGGGAATCGTCTGGTTTGCGTAATGCTCTCTTCTGTTTTTGCTTTTCTTCCCAGAGACCACAGATCCCATCTCGCTGGATGACTGCTGTAAGGATGGCAAAGAAAGAGGCCAGGAGTCTCAGGACTGCACGAGTCTGCCTCTCATCTCCGAATCCACCACCTGCAGGTAAGACTGTGCGATATATATCATATGCCATAATATCATAATTGTTGTTGAAACAATGTGCAATTTGACATTATCGAGTATTATGCAAAAAACATTCAAAACATCCCTTCAGATGCACGCATACATTACATGATGTAGTCTAGACTAGTGTGCATTTACAGTATGTTCTTTCACTGCATGATACAGTCTATTAAAACACATTTAAAATGAACACAAAATCTAGACGTAGGGGCAGAAAATGCCTATATTTATACCATTTCATATAGTTAATGAATTTCACACTTGCATGCCGTTTTTCTCCAAAAATGGACATGATTACAAATGTGATATTGATTTTTTGCAACAGGTGAAGTTAATAAACAGACTTAAGTTTTAAACACCATTTTTCCTCTTTTTGCGCTATTTCGACAACAAAAGTAACTCCAAACACAGCCATAGCAGTGTTTCACGTCTCTGAGGAACATGACGGGGTTTCGTTCCTGAATGAATCAACCGTTTAAATGATTCGGTTCAAACACAATGAATCTCTTATTACCAGTCACTTGCTGCCACCTACTGGCCGTTTCAAATTAACATGTAAAATGTTTTTTTATTATTTAAATGATTTCAAATATCTTTGTTTAACCTTTTATGTTTAATAAATCAAAACATTATTTCTGAATTTGTAATTGCATGTTAGGTGTATACATGTCCTGCATTAAACAGTGTGTAAATACATCTAAATGCCACTTCAGGTGCCGCTTCTGTGCTGATTTAATTTGGAGATAGACTTTTTCACTGGAGGAAGCGTTATTATGGATTATGGACAAGAAGCAATGTTTTGAAGTTAAAAATGTCTCAATGAAGGACCTGTTTCTTACAAACACGCAGCCTTTGGCTTCACAAGATGTGAACTGATGGACTGGAGTGCTGTGGATTATTGTGATGTTTTTATCAGCTCTCTGGACTCTCATTCTGACGGCACCCATTCACTGCAATGTGATGCAATGCTACATTTCTCCAAATCTGATGAAGAAACAAACTCATCTACATCTCGTGTGGCCTGAGGGCGAGTACATTCTCAGAAATTTTTGGGTGAAACATTCCTGTAAAAGTAAAAACTCTACCACTGTAGGCATAATTCACCACAACTTAGTTCCTGCCAGATGGATAAAAACCTGTGCATGCATCCAATCCAACTGACGCAATCCTGGCTTCCCAAAAGTGCTTTTTAAAATATTGCATCAGATGGTCTGTGCAGAAGCAAAGCATCATCGTCAGAAGTGGCCACTTTCATGATAAGATGAGCGTTTAGTGCCAGTCAAAGCCAATCGTGTTGCTCTGGCATCAGACGCGTTTGCAAGAAAAAGCTGATGATGGTTTGGATCTCTTCGGTGGTGTCTGGGGGGTTGTCCAAATCCAGGAAATTCCACCGAGGTGAAACTCTAGTCAGACGCAGAAGAGAGTGTGACTCGAATAACAGGAAATCTGCAGATTATTTCAGACTCAGAAAAGAGGAAAAACAAGTGAAAGGAGAAATCGCAGAAGACTTCTTCCTTAAAAGGCTGTTCGGAGGTGAAAGGCGACCACAGACGAGGGTCCTGGCCTTTCCTGCGAGGAGGATTGTGAAAGAGGGTGAAGCAAGAGCGAACGAGACAAACAGCGATCGTCTTACCGTAAAAACTGTGCTCCATGCGTCAGCGCTGCGGTCCAACCTGGAGCAGAACCAAACAGTGACGCTCTGCAGTCCACAGAGCACTCGACTTCTGCTCTCCAACATCTGTCCGGTGGTTTACGAGGAATTCATTTAACAAAAGTGAATTAGATTGAACTTTGGGGTCTTGCACAATCTGAATCATCTTTTTCTTGCTAATCAGAAGTCCTTTGGTCTGTTTACAGTGCTGTACAACAATGTAGTCTACTTCTGGTTACAAATCACATGATGAACATTTGTAGTTAGTAATGTAATCTATCAGATTACACAGATTATTCTTTAGCTTATTACACAACTGGTTCATCACATAGATTTGAATAGGTTTCATTTGTCCATTATTATAACACAAATACAAACATTCTGTATAATAATTAAATTACATATAAATATTATTATATATAATATTATACATATATATATATATATTATAATTTAATATAATTATATTTATAATTTAATAATATTAATTATTATTATTTATATGTTAGAATTATTCAAATAATTAATTTTATAAATGATAAAGAAAATATACTTGATTTTTATCAAACAAACCAGGTTTCGTGAGTTGATGGAAAGCTAATAATTAATATATCATCATTTTTTATACAAACAAACAATCAAAATAAAGCACAATAAACAACATCAATAAATCAATAAATTAGGAATTATTTACTGCCGTTGTGTGACTAATAATATAATCATTTATTGAATAAAAACCGCTCTAATTGAGTATTTTAAAATGTAAAATAATTATATAGACGCTGAAAAAAAAAATGGGGTCGAAAAAGTTTTCCCTCAGAAATTGCTCGTTAATTTCACAAGAAAATAATATAAAACTGAAATAGCTATTTTCTTTCAAAACGTCCTCCAAAAATCCTATTTGAAAACTCAATTATTATTTTTTACAGTGCATGATTATAAAATCTTATTACAAGTGCTTTAAATACTAATTACTTGGTTTTGTGATCTGATAATGTAATCCAGATTAGATATAATCACTTAATAGCCAGCGCTGTGTATGTATTATTTAGCTGATAGTCCAGCAGAAAACCCAGATGTTCTGTGTGTCGCTCGAGCTCTCGACGGTTTGTCCTGATCTGACTGTGTGTTTTTGTCTCGCAGGATCGCTCAGGAACAGTGCTGTACTGCGGTTCTTGAAGACAACGTATGCACCAGCGGCATCAATATGGCGAAGGACCAGGGCAGCTGTGATGCCCTCTTGTCCCGCAGCACGTGTGAAACGAAGACGGCTAAGGTGCTGGAATTCTTTCAGTACATGCATATTTATGCTGCATGCATATGATATGTGCATGCTTTAGAAATGGACTCTATTCAGTTTTTGATATTACATTTATTATTATAATGTTATGCATTACATTGCATTCTTAATATATCATTATTATTAGATTAAATACTATTTATATATGTAAATATTTAAATGTAATAACACACATAGTATATAATATATACAGTATTGACTATTTAAATAATAATAATAATATAAAATAGTGTATATTAAACATTTTTGTTGTAATTGTTAATTTTTTATTATTGTAGATCATTATTTTATTAAAATATTATGTAATCTCTCTCTCTCTATATATATTTATACATAAACATATAGTAAATAATATAAGTAGTATATGATATGTATGTAAATATTTATATATATATATATATATATATATATATATATTATTCATTGTTTAATAAAATAAAAAAATATATAATTTTTGTATGTATATATATATATATATATATATATATATATATATATATATATTACGTTTATTATATTATTGTAATGTAATTTATTACATTATAAAATTTTTAATATATCATTATTAGGTTAAATATTATTTATATATGTAAATAATATTTTAATGTAATAATTCATAGAATATATAACATAAATAGTATTCGCTATTGAACAAAAAATATATATATATAGTTTATAGTTTTATATATAAATTATACAAAATATTATTATCAGATTACAATATTTACTCTCTCTCTCTCGCTCTATAATTGTAGTAAATAATTTAACAAATGTACATGAAATATGTATACATTATAACGATAATAATATATAGATTGGTGATTATGTTGATGCTTCAAAAGGTCAAATGCAGCCTTAATAGCCGGATGACTTTGTACTAATTAGACACTAATGTAGCTCACTTGGTCTAACAGAGCCAAATTGTCTTCATTTTGAACAGTATATGTATCATTTTATCCTTTAAAACCTATAACAAACGTCTTTTTGTGTCTCTCTTTGACATAAATGGCATCTGGGATTATATTTCACACATATTTTGGGTGTGATCTGAGTGTTTGTGGCTGTTGTATGCGTGTTCGCTAGACAGAGCTTGTACAAACACGTCTGTGTCAGACGCTCAGATCACAATAAGATGATAAATCTGGCGTTCAAAGCCCAAACTCTTCTTCATGTAAACTCTAGAGATATTTCTCTCAGCACTGTTTACGTTGAGCAGGAGGGAACTTGCCCACAGAACAGAGGTGCAGGCTGTTTCTGTTTTAAATCCAGCTCTGATTATACACACACAGGCTCAGGATGAAGAATAGAGTGTGTCTTCAAGGTTTAATACACACCTGAGTGTGTTTGGACATTACGCTCCTCCAGGTGTCATTCAGCAGGACTGTAAGAGCGTTTAAAAGCACCTGTCAGATGCATTGCTCTGCGTTATTCATGCGTTTCCACCGAGCCTGATTTATCTGAAACGGTATTATATGATCTCAGGACAAGTTTAAGCTCTGTTTAAATCACCAGGACTGTTTGTGTTTCCTCTAAAACTCCAGACGAGCGTTTTCTGTTCTCAAAAACCTAATTTGTTCAGTTTATTCAAATCACTCATGGATAAAGGATCCGCAGGCTTTTGACTTAAAGGATCATTCACACAAAAAGTGATTTTTTTGGGGGGCCCTGTGTGTCTTGTATGAGAGATCTCCAGCGAATTTGGACTTCGTTTGCAGTCTGTACTTTGTCAAAAACTTCTGTATGTAGTGCAAAAGTAGTATGACCTAGCCTACTTTAAAAAACAAACAAAACAAATGCTGGTTTTTATCCATTTTGGAGCTTGGCATCATTTCTGCACTGAAAACAAACAAATAAATATGAAAATATTTTAATAGGATTTTCATCCTGCAAATATGTAAACAATCTTAAATCAAGATGCGTTTACTTGAGAGGCATTTATTAAGTCTCGTTTTCCAAAGAAGACATCAAAATTTAGAGCATTTGTGCATGAAACAATTCACTTTATTTTGACGCATTTTTCAGAAAAAAGGACAATTTAGCATCATTTTGCTTCTCAAATGCTTTTTCTGATGCTAAAAGAGATCATCTAATTTAAACCACAAATATATTCCATTTATATATTATGTTATGTTATGTTATGTTATATGTTCACACAGTTGATGGCCTGCTCCTTTAATTAGCTTGTGTTTATAATATGAACAGATCTATTTTTCCACACTTAGCTCTTAATGTCAGAAAGATCTGCAGAAGTGAGTTATCATCGCTGACAGTCTTTATCTGTGTCTGGGAAGCGGGCCACGCTGCTTACGTTCAGGATCAGTCCTCTAGAGGAATATATTTTCTGTCTTCTCTCTCTCTCTCCAGCTTCGGTGTGTGTGGTAGGAAAGGATTCGTAGATGTCTTTCACATAGGTGTGAACTGTGTTTGGTGGACAGACTCCAGCAGATCATCAAAAGACTCAGCTCTTCTCTGTGTCTGTAAACCGCAGTAAACGGCTTTGTCCTGACACTCAGTAAACTCCTTCACTGTCTGCGCCCTACATAGACAGTGAGCGAGAAACATAGTGTTAGAATTTGGCTTTAAAATCTTGCTTAGCTAACAACACGAATCCTCAATAAGCCTAAAAATGAGCAGTGCACACACTTTGGAAAAAAAAAAAAAAAATTATACATGTATATATATATATCCCAATGTATGTTTTCTTTTTTATACATTTATATATACTTTTTTTGTTACATAGACACAGAGAAAAAAAATGCAAAAAATATATATATATATTTATATATATATATATATATATATATATATATAATTGTAACTCTAAAAATAATTAAATGAAAATAATATAAAATAATATTTACAATGTGAATATTAATGATTAAAAATAATTGGTTATCATCGGTTTTATACTTTAAAAATATGTTACATCTAAAATAATAATAATAATAATGATTATTAAAATAATTATTATGTTACATCAAAAAAAAAAAAATAATAATAATTATTAATTGAAATATTAATATTAATGATTAAAAATGAGGTGTTGGTTTAAATAAAAAAATAGACCATAGAATAATAGTAATAATTTTTACATATATATGTATATAAACAAAATAAAAATAATTATTATTGTTATATTATTACTAATTAAATAATTAATATTAATTATTAAAAAAATAGTAAAATAATCGTCGGTTTAAAACATATTGTACATAATAAGAATATATGATGAATATATATTTATATATATTTTGGAAAGGAGCATTTGATATCACATATGTAAAATGAATGTCCTTTACTCTCTCTTGAAAATGTAGTGTAGTCTAAGGCCGTGGAAGGATGTTGATGGTGTGCATCAGTGTATGTGTGCAGGGCACACACTGTGAGTACGATCTGTTTCCCTCGGTCTCTGATCTGGAGTCTGTCTGTTCCTCTGCAGACGTGCTGTGAGTGCTGTCTGCTCGGCCGGGCGGCCCAGGAGCGAGGTTTGTCATGTGACCTCACCCTCGCCGTGTGGTACCAGTGCGGTCTGGTGTCCCGCGCCTGCTGTGTGGACCGATCGCCCAACAGCGACGGGAAGCCTGCACCGGGTGAGAACAAGCAAACATGGAGAACCGCCGAAATAACGCTCAGTTTGAGGAATGCACGACTGTCGATATCCACAGATGCTGACTATTACAGCAGAACAGGGTTTTGCATGTAATCTTGAAGGTGCAGTGGAAAAAGAGTCTGTTTAAGGATCAGGAGAGGGAGAAAATGGACATGAAACTTTAATTTCTGAACTTTATGGTGCAAAAAACTGTAACGTTTACATAAGTAACATTACAAGTATATTCAAAGAGGAAACACAATACTACATGAAATAAAATGCTTGTAATTGCTCTTAAAACAGCAAAAACAACCGACTTAAAATAATACAAAAGCTTGAAGACAGAAGGAGACAGAAAAAGATTTGATAGAAAATTGTATTAAAATTGTGTATATATATACATCTTCACCATATATATATATATATATGGAATAATTATATTTTGCATTATTAATTTATTTTAGGCTACAAAAATTATATATATTATATATAAACACACACACTATAAATTAAGTTAATGAAAATATTATAAAAATAACATTTAAAGTATTATTATTCATTGTTAAAAAATAATTGGTTAATGGACGGTTTAAATAAAAAATATTGAATCTAAAGATAATAAGTATTTTTATACATAAATATAAAATATAACATTTTATATGACATTAAGGCTACACACACTCACACATATGTGTATATATATATATAAATATAATTAAGATAAAAATACATTTATTTATTTATTCATTCAAACAATCATAAAAATGTAAAATCTCAAAATAAGCATTATATAGTATAATTCTAATATGTAAAACTTATTATTTTATTTTGTTTCTTGACAGTTTTCTTGGGATTTACCCTTAGTTATTATCTCAATATTAAAGGGTTAGTTCACCCAAAAATGACAATTGGTGTGTGTTTCACTCAGCCTCGAAGCATCCTTGCTGTACATGACTTTCTTCTGTCATAGGAATCCAATCAGAGTTATATTAAAAATGGCTCTTTCAAGCTTTATAATAGCATGTGCGGGTGTTTCTGTCCAACAGTCCAAAAGAAGTCTAATAAAGCGCATCCATCCATATTAAAACTGCGGGGGGTTGAATAAACCACCATTTGTTAACAGGAGCAAAGGAAGCAAAGCTTCCTCACTTTATCAAAGGAAAACCAGTCTCCTCTTGGCTTATATAGAAATTCTACGACATTCTTCTTCACAAATCCTTCAAAAGAAGAAAGTCATATACACCTAGGATGCTTTGAGGGTGAGTGAAACGCATGCAAATTGTCATTTTTGGGTGAACTAACCCTATAATCAGTTTAGTCTCTGGAGTGAAGCAGTAGAGAGAAGATGAGCTCTTCTGCCCTCTAGTGCACACGGACTGACATCTCCACAGATGACATCACACTTCAGCACTAATTTATAACACATACATAGATGCAACTCACTTTTTGAGACCAAAATCGGTCACATATGAGACTTGCTTAGATCCAATGAGCAAATGTTTTAATGAGGGTGGGGGGTCTTGAAAGGGTTAACGAACTCTGGTTTTTTCAGTAAGTTTTGTATTGTATTTTCCTGACTCTTTAAAAGCTATGTCGAAAAGGGTAATATTTTATGTATTAGAGGTTTGAGATGTGGGAACAGTGAAGGGCAAACATTTTGCATTTTAGCTCTGCATTGCCGTCTAATCAGCCAATATTGCCCGTAATAGCTTGCTTAACACTTCATCTTTTATTACACTGGATTTTGAGCAAATATATTCAATCTTCAACGAGATGTTAAAAAATGTTGTTTTGGACCTATAAGGTAATACAAAATATTTAAAGAAATACCATGCAAATGAGCATGCAAATTCAGTGTGGAGCATATGCATCTTTTTGCATCTCTGACATGAACTCGTTTATGTTTCAAAATGACAGAATTACCAGCATCACAGGGTGATGCACAAAACACAGAGGAGCAGTGCAAAGGTAACTAGAATCAGTACTATATACTCCTATAAATGCATATTAATAATACGTCATGAGCAGATTGTTAATGTTGTGTGTGTGTGTTTGCATCGAAGCTGCCGGTTGCTCTCAGAGTTGTGTTAACGGCTCTTGTGCCTGTTCGGTTGGATACAAGCTGAAGGCGGACAGGAAAACCTGCGAAGGTCAGTAAACGTCCACTAATAAACGGTTTTAATGTACTTCAGGTCTCTTCCAGAGTCTGAGGGTGGTCAAGTGAATCCTCACAGTTTTGAGAAATTAAGACTTCAACTGGATGTCACTCACTGACCACACTTTTACTCTCCTTTTACTTCTTTTGAGTCACTTTATCAGTCAATTAAACACAAAACAAACAGCACTTTCAGAACTAGTACAAGTAGATACAATCAAGCAAGCACAAGATTTAAATGGTGGGTTTAAGAGATCGTAGAGCACCATGTAAGCAGACAGTGTGTGTGTGTGTGTGTGTGTGTGTGTGTGTGTGCAGACATAAACGAGTGTTTGCTGGGCTCTCATCAGTGCAGCGGGGGCGAGCGCTGCATCAACACGCTGGGTTCGTTTCGCTGTCAGAGGGTCATCAGCTGCGGGACAGGCTACGAACTCACCGACAACAACAAGTGTGAAGGTCAGACACACACACACACACACACACTTTCACAAACTACTAGGAATGCATGTTTGGGAAGAAACCTAATTGTGATTTTTGTTTTTTTATTATTGTGAATTAAATGCAGTAAACACTCTCTAGGTTTAATGTGTTTTTTGTTTTCTAGGACTGCACAGTTTGGTTAAAAAATTTGATTATATATAATAACATACAGTAATAATTATGACATAATCTTTATAATTAAATATATCATGAAAATAATTACCGAAATCATTAAAATATGGAACTGAATGTTGGATAAAAAAAACGGAAGCATTTCTTTTAGGATAAGATATCTTATGGGGGGCTCGTTTGTAGGCCTGTAAAAATTTTTGATATTGTATATCAATATTTTATTAATAAGAATATAATAATAATAATACAATTACTGCTATAAAATAATAATGACAGCAACAAAAAATATTAACAGTAATGACAAAATAACTATTGCTATAGTAATATCTAACTACAAAAATAATAATATTAAATTAAAAAAATAATAGATAGATAAATTGTTATTCAATGTAATGTGTTTACAGGGCTGCGTGATTTGTAAATGACATAATATCATTGTTTATATAAAATAACAATACTCATTTTATTCATACAAATTTATTATTATGATTATTATTATTATTACTAAACTAAACAAAAAAACTATTACTATTCTAATATCTAATTGCGTTTGTATTTTATTATTATTATTTTTTGTAATTGCATAAAAAACTACAGGTTTATTGTTTTTGTAGGGCTACACATTTGGCCAAAAAAAGATAAGATATGATTATATTTTAATATTTTATTACAGACTAATAATATAATAATTGTTAGTATAATAATAATAATAATTTATTATTACTAAATCCTGTTATTAATCTAAATAGCTACCACTACTGTAATTTGTCACAGTAAAATGTGAAATTTAAATTAATAATTCAATCAACAGTGAATTATTTACTTAAATCACAGCCTTTGTGATTCAATAAATGCACTTAGCCTTATAGTGATTTTGGTTTTGTTACCAGCCATGTACCTGAATTCTCCTTAATAATAATAATAATAATAATAATAAACACCACAGCTGTATTTAGCATGCACAGTATGATAAGGTCAGTGTCCTGTGTGTGGTTTCAGACATTGATGAGTGTGAAACCAGCACTCATAACTGCGGAGCTGAGCTGGAGTGTCAGAACACAGTCGGCTCGTTCCGCTGCCGTCCCAGAATGCAGTGCGGCGTGGGATTCATTCAGGACGCTCTCGGGAGCTGCATCGGTGAGACACACTCACTCCAGCTGCCAAACTTCAGAAAGCTCAGAGTCAGGGCCGTCATGAACTCATCTGTTTGAGGAGGCAAATATACCCCAGAGACTTCAGAATGCTTTTGTGCTTGTATTACTGATAAAGGCTTATGTTTTCCTTTTTATTCGAAATATTCCCTAAAGTGTATCTATCTATAGCATAAAAGATCTCGATTCTTAAAGGGGTGGTTCGGGATTTTTGAAATCGGACCTCATTTTTAGGTCAGCCTGGTTGTTATTCATCAGTGGAGACATTTTTTTTTTAAATTATCCAGTCCTTATATTTGGATAGTTGGCCGATGCTAGTCTAGCGCGAGTCAATGGGTATATGTTAGCCAGCCATTAAAAACCGTTTTACCCGCTCCACAGTGCACCAAACGGAAATCAATTATAACACTAGACTATCGATGCAAATGTCCGTTGAGAGAATAATGTTAGAAATCAAACTTACCTTTCATCTCAATGATCCTAAAGGAACTAGTTTCTCAGCCGCTGCGGAATTTTACTTTGCTCCGGCTCTACTTTGCTCTGCTTATGTGATGTTAGTGATAATCAGTGTGCCAGCGGCAGGTAAATACACTTGCGTCATGTGTGGACCGGCTCACTCGGTTGCCTAGGTAATCAATATCACTCCGCTGCTGCTGTCGACAAGGCTTATGATTACAGGGAACAAATTATAACTAATGCAATGTGATGAAAGGTAAGTTTGATTTCTAACATTATTCTATCAACGGACATTTGCATCGATAGTCTAGTGTTATAATTGATTTCCGTTTGGTGCACTGTGGAGCGGGTAAAACGGTTTTTAATGGCTGGCTAACATATACCCATTGACTCGCGCTAGCCTAGCATCGGCTATCTATCCAAATATAAAGACTGGATAATTAAAAAAAAAATGTCTCCACTGATGAACAACAACCAGGCTGACTTAAAAATGAGGTCCGATGTCAAAAATCCCGAACCACCCCTTTAAACATGTGTAAGTCGATGCATTTCGCACCTTTATAGATTGTTAGTTGATCTATAACAGATGATGGGCAAAGTCCTAATAGTGTAATCTATTAGTCTTTTTACTTGAGAACCAGATATGGGTGTCATGAAATATTTTCTGTGGATTGTCAGCACTACAAAGATGATCATCTAGCAACAGTTCCAGCGGCGTAGATGATAAAGCGCATTCTTTTTTTACGCGATCGACCCGAGAGGTTTCAAGATAAATGAAGTTAAAAACAGTAATAACGTTATTATTGCATTTATGGCTATTTACACTTAGTGCAAAACGTTCCCCTTGTGTGTGACAGATATAAACGAGTGTTTAAGTGTGACAGGACCGTGTCCGTCGGGTCACATGTGCTTCAACACGGTGGGCTCCTACACCTGCCAGAGACACTCGGTAACCTGTGGACGAGGATATCATCTGAACACCGACGGCTCTCGCTGCGTGGGTACGAAACTATCACGGTCACATGACACATGACAGAAATGACCACCATACACACGCTTGCACTCAGAAATACACTTGGTGTTGATGCAGGAGCACTATATAACTAACATCAGAAGGGGTAATAGCAAATAATAAATATACAAAAAACAATCAAACCAAAATAATTCATAGATTTCACACACACACATTTATATTTTATATTTATGTAGTTTATCTATGTATTATATCATTGTTGAAATATCATTATAAAAACAATTAAACCAAACCACAATAATATATTAATGCATTTCATTTGTCATATCATTTTTAAGTATATAATTTCATTTAAAAGTGTTTTGTTGTTTTGGTGGCAAAATATAGTTTTGTATTTTTTCATATAGTGGTAATGTTGAATTTAGATAAGTAAGGCAAATAATACATTTAGTGCAAAGTGAAAAATGTATTTACTTATGTAAAAAAAAAAAAAAAAAAAAAATATATATATATATATACACACACCCACACACAGAAAGTATATGTATGTAATATATATTAGATTTTTGTAGATTTATAACAATTATATTACATTTAAATTCTGCCTGCTTAAACAATATTTTTTAGTTTAATAATATATATAAAGTATCTATTAAATTTTATTTAAAAAAAAAATCTTTAAAAGAAAAAAAACTATAATTAATACAATAAATAAAATAAATATTTTTCAATGTATAATATGTATATAAATATATTGCATAGTAATGTTTCACTCAAAAATGCATCATATTATTGGAAATAAAATGGGTTCTGAATATAATTTATATATAATTATTATTCATTTTATATAAATATTAATTTACGTGGATTTAAGAAAGAAGAGAAAATTATAAATTATAAAATAATACAAATGCTTGAAAATCACGACCTCAAAGTCTCACAAATCTCAAAAACCAAAACACAAACTAATAAAAAAAAACATCTTTCACCATAAAATTAAAAGAAAATAATATATATAATGCATAAAAGTATTTTTTTTATATTTTATGTATTCTTATATTACATAGTGAATAATGTAGCACTCAATAAAGAAATAAAATGGGTTGCAAATGGCATTTTTATGTTGAATTAAAGCTCATTGAAGACCATATTTGTTTCAGTGTTCCACTTATCAGTGTTAATCATGAGCTGTGTGTGTGTGTGTGTGTGTCAGATATCGACGAGTGTGCGGGGCCTGATAACTCCTGTGACGGTCATGGCTGTATTAATCTGGTGGGCTCGTTCCGCTGTGAATGCAGGGCCGGCTTCATCTTCAACAGCATCAGCAGATCCTGTGAGGGTGAGTGCTGTGGGTTAGTGTTGCAGAGCTGCCGACTGAGAGGTTGCATGTTCAAACCCACACCAGGGTCGATGCATTTATCAGCCAGAAAATATTTGTTCAGTGTTCGTTTCCCGTTGATCCTGAAATTCTGACGTTGTGTTTAATGCGTAATGCCTTAACGCTTCTGCATCTGAACTCTTCAAATATATGTGTATGTATGTGTGTGTGTGTGTGTGTGTGTGTGTGTGTGGGGGGGGGGGGGGGGGGTGTATTATTGATCTGAATGTATTTGTTTGTCTTGAACATCAGACATCAATGAATGCAGGAATTATCCTGGACGTCTGTGTGCACACAAGTGTGAAAACATCCTGGGCTCCTACAAGTGCAGCTGCACCATGGGCTTCAAGCTGTCCGCCGACGGCAGGAACTGCGACGGTACAGGAAAACCTATATGAGCAGCTAATAATCCACCCTTTCCTCTCATTCATGCACTAACCTGTGCTTTAAGCAGACCTCAATGAGTGCGAGAGCAGCCCGTGCAGTCAGGAGTGTGCGAATGTCTACGGCTCTTACCAGTGCTACTGCCGCCGCGGATATCAGCTGAGCGACGTGGACGGCATCACCTGTGAAGGTGAGCGCTCGCTAACAAACACCGCCGACTGTGCAGTGGAGGAACTACAGCCAAACCAGAGCGTATTCAAACAGCTTCAGCATTTCTCACATTATCACAGCTTATATGCTACAGTTTAGAAAATGGTAATAAAATATGACAAGAACTCAGAGTTAAACTGTGTCAGAACAAATTCATTTCTATAATGTCAGATACTAAGTATTAGTATATAAAAATATAATATGCTAATTTTTAATATATACATATATATGATTTCCTTTTTTATAAAAAAAAACTATATATATATATATATATATATTAGTGCTGTCAAATGATTCATCATGATTAATTGCATCCAAAATAAAAGTTTTTATTTACATAATATATTTGTGTGTACTGTGTATATTGTGCATATGTAAATACACACAGATGCAGTATACAGTATATTTTGGAAATATTTGCATGTATATATTTATATTCCTATAATTCATATCATTTTATATTATATATAAATATATTCAATATATATACGTAACATATTTTTCTTAACTATATACATGCATGTGTGTGTATTTATATGTACATAATAGACATGTTCAGAACACACACATATATTATGTAAACATTAATTTTGGATGCGATTAATCATTTGACAGCCCTTTTGTATTTATGTATGTGTGTGTGTGTGTATATATACACATTAGGGCTGTTAATCGATTAAAATATTTAATCGAATTATTCACACCTTTTTTCTGTGATTAATCGAGATTAATCGCATACTTCATAAAATTAAGCATAGACCATTAATCTGGGTACAAATTTTCTACCTTCAATATTACCGTATTTTCCGCACTATAAGTCGCACTTAAAAGCCTTCAATTTTCTAAAAAAACTACTTTTAAAAAGCGCCTTATAATCCGGAGCGCCTTATATATGGATCAAGGCGCTCTGTCAAAATGTTGACATTCCCTTTAGCACAGCTCCATCTAGTGGATGCATAACGCAAACCCAGTCAAACTATGCGCTTTATAATCCGGTGCGCCCTATATATGAAAACAGTTCTAAAATAGGCCATTCATTGAAGGTGCGCCTTACAATCCGTACGGAAAATACGGTAAATAAAATAGGGATTGTGCACCCGCTAGTCAAACGATATCAAAAATGATATCTGCAGTCTGAATAGTTTTTGGTTTGACTGTAACTGTGATGTCTCCTTCAGACATCGATGAGTGTGCGCTGCCCACCGGTGGACACATCTGCTCTTACCGCTGCCACAACACCCCGGGGAGCTTCCACTGCACCTGTCCCATCACAGGATACGCCCTCGCCCCAAATGGACGCAGCTGCCAGGGTCAGACACAGTCACAATCAGGACATCCCAGTTCATTTTCAGTTCAATTCAAGTTTATCTGTATAGCGTTTTTCACGATACAAATTGTTGCAAAGCAGCTTTCCAGAAAATGTTACGTTTCTATGTATATTATATTTAAGAGAAGGATATCAGTGGTGACCATGACAGAAATGTACAGTAAAAAAGTACAAATTGCATGTATTCAAACAGACGGTGAACACTATTAACTGCAGTTAACTAAAGCCAAAATTAAACTATAAAAATATTTACAGGAACTTAAAATAAATATATAAAATAAATGTAAATACAAAAAAAATATAAATAAATGATCTAGTAGCCAAGTCAACATTAAAATGCATAAAAACAAAAATAAAACAAATGAATGAAAAAACTTTAACAAAAAGAAAAGTGTTCTATTTTTCTTTTCTTTTTTGTATTTCAGTGTGTTTTATTAAAACACTTTATCTTGTGGCAGTAGTTTTAACCATACTTTAAAAAGAAAAACATATAAATCTGAAATCCTGATTAACACTGATGTGTTTTGTTGTGGTGATCAGATATCGATGAGTGTGTAACCAGTACTCACAGCTGCAGCGAATCTGAGAGCTGCTTCAACATTCAGGGCGGATATAAATGTCTGAACTTCGACTGTCCGGCCAACTACAGACGCTCAGGAGAAACGTAAGTCATGAAACCTTTCAAGTGAACATAGAACTACTTTCATAAAGGGTTTTACATCTGTGATCAAAAAAAAGGATGATGCAGGGTGGAGCTTGATTTTACGCTGTGGGAAATAAAAACATATATATATATATATATATATATATATATATATATATGCACCAGTATTTCTGCTATATATAGACAAATACAATAAATCCATGTCAAAATGTTTAAATGTTTATTTTTCAAAATTAAATGTCTTTTTTTTTTAAATAAATTATATATACATATATTATAGAATGTATTTAAAAGCATTACATTTGATATATATTCATTTAAATAATAAAAAAATATTATTTTTATAAGCATGAATATTTCTGAATGTAAGCAATATATAAAATATAAATAATTTTTGGATTTCAATACTTTTTATTTAAAAAAGTATTTGTCAAAAGTATTAGTCCATGCAGTATATGTTTAAGGAGTTCACAAATAGCTGGAATGATGCAGGTAGGTATTGATAAAGAAGTGGGGTTTCTAACATTGTGCATGAACGTTGCATCCGAGAAAGCTGCAGAAGCAATGCATGAACATTGCACAGAGTTTCATTAATACACGTTTTATGTTTTGCAAGTCTTGCCAGAGAAAAATCCCGTAATGTCCGCTTAACCATTTCTTTTCTCCATTCGGATTCCAAAAAAAAAAAAAACACAAGCTGAGATGAATCACAGCATCATTGGATTCAGTGTCTCTATGGAGAAAACAAATGGAATGCGTCACTCTGTGATGTCACCGCGAATGCTCCTCCCCCTCCACCAAACCCCGCCCCCTCAAAATCACACACTTTTCCGCATGTGGCGCACTGCAGCGTTCTAACCCCTCTCTTTTCTCTCTTTCCCCCCGTTTGTCTTCTCGCAGTCGCTGTGAGCGCTTGCCTTGTAATCAGACTAGCGAGTGTCTGGCCTTGCCTGTGAGAATTACCTACTACCACCTGACATTCCCCACCAAAATCCCCATTCCCACCAACATCTTCCGCATGGGCCCGTCCAACTCGGCGCTCGGGGACGACATCGAGGTGGCCATCGTGGACGGTAACCAGGGAGGCTACTTCGCCGCCAAACGCGTGGAGCACGGCGGCATCCTGGTAGTCCAGAAACCCATCGCGCTTCCTCAGGACTTTGAGATCTCTCTGGAGATGAAGCTTAGGCGATTCGGACACCTTAGCGTTTACCTCTTCAAGATCCGCTTGTTCGTAACCCCGGACGAGCTGAGCCACATCAGCGAATGAAACCGCGTCATGCTTGATTAACTGCTTCCATGTGCCTTGGGTATCTCGTCTAACGTTGCCTTCAAGTCCTTCTGGAAAGATCCCTCTTACTCATGTAGAAATTATTGTTACCTTGTGATCGAGTGATTTTAGTCCGAATGTAATCGATGCAACAAATGAAGAGCAAATATCAGTGAAATCAGTGGAAATCAGTGGCTTGTTAATTGCAACCTTTTTGCCCAGCCTTTTATGAATTATGACCAATACAGTTCAGGGTTATTATCATAAAATCTATATATTTTTAAACCGTTTTGTTAATTGAAATAGAGTGGAAATAAAATAAATAAATAAAAAAATACATAAAAAATTTAAATGAGATATGTTGCATTCGAATGCATTTAAACTGAAGCAGTAAAATGAATATCTGGAAAATAAATAAGAACAAAAACTCAACTAAAACTCAAACTCAAATTGAAATGAAAATAAATGTTAATCAGTAATTATAAAATTGTAATAAAAATGAACCAAATTTCTAAAATTATATAAATTAAAATGTAAAATAAAAGATAATTAATACAAATGATAAAATAATACTAAAATAACACTGACACTGATTTGTTTCTCACTGTGAACTGATCATTTCCTAAGCTCCGCCCCCCTTGGTTACTGTTGCTAACGCTGATGTTTTGCAGAATGTCTTACAGGAATGAACTGAAGAGTTCCTTGATAAAGCAGGAATAAAAATAAATAAAACAATAGTCTCATTAAAATATGCACATACAATGGTTAAAAAAATCGAAAAAAAAACTAGTTTTGCAGGAAAATATCCTCATACAGTGGTAAAAAAAAAAATCAAATTCAGTAAAATACGCAAAAAGTGTTAGCAAAAAACCAAACAAACAAACAAAACAGTTTTACAGTGAAATATGCATAAAATTGTTTATGAATGCAATAAAATTCTACATTGCACAAAATATGCACATTAATTGGTAAACAAAAATAGATTTTCTGTGAAAAATGCACATGAAGTGGTAATAATTGCAACACAATATAAACATTTCAGTAAAATATGAACAAAGTGGTTAAAAATAAAGTTATAATAAATTAAAAACATATCTTCAGTAAAGTCACTATTCTATACTACATTATTTTACATTCAATAAATGTGAAAAAAAGATTTTATGTGAAATAAAAAGTGGTTAAAAATAGATTTTCAGTAAAATATTTATAAACCATGTCAAAAACTGCAATAAAAAAAAAATATATATTTTTATTTTTTTAAAATATAAAATTCTGTTAAATTTGTGGTTAAAATATGTGTTTTCAGTAAAATATGCTCATCAATTGGTAGAAATGAATACTTAAGAAATCTGTTTACTTATCGCACAGTAAAATAAATATCTGCACAGCAACAGTTGCTAAGGTGGGATCCTCATTACATTATGGTGGCGTTCACGAGCTCTGGTGAATGTGATGGAGCCGTTGAGACTTGAAGGCAACATTATTCTGCAGTGTAACCATAGATCCTCAGGTGTCTAATGAGGTCAAGCTCTTCATGTATCAGACCTGCTGTTCAGTATATACTGTAGTCTGTGACTGTGATCACTCTCTGAGTCGTCTCTGTGTCCTGGGCCACTAGAGGGCGCTTTTAGGCAAAGCAAATCAACACATCAATATATCCTAAGAATTTTTATTATTCTATTATTTTTAGTCTTTCATTTTCTAATAAAATTTTACTGACTGTAGCATTCTTGTTTGTATTTAAAAAAATATTTTTTGTCAATATCACATTTGCTATATATATATATATATATTACTTTTTTTTTTTTTTTACCGTAAGTGAATCAGAAAGTCTGAAAATGACCGCCCACACATGTGCACAACCCACCCAGAAAACATTTCATTAGTCATGTAGCGAGCATCCATTAATCATTAAAGTGGTTTGGAGGATAATTAGGCAGAGATTTGAACCCTTTAACCTGCAGTTAAAGTCTACATTAGCCGCTAATCCACCACCATACATCCAGAAACAGACGGACTGATCTGACGAGGTCCAGCTTTGAGGCAGAGGGCTCTGAAAGATGCTAACTGCTAGTTAAAACACGCTCATGCTAGTGCTAAGACACTGTAAATCAGGGACTAGACAGGATAAAACACCACTTTATGACGGCTAAATGTTGTATTTGGTACACAATGTCTTTTAAAGCTAATGAATCCACTTTATACTGCATTAATAAATCATATTACAGAGCACATTGAATTTAATTTGGTAATTTGGCTAGACTGAAAAGCTATCGAAAATCATTAGCGCAAAGCTAATATGTTGGCTTTAACATTCAAAAACAGTTATTATGGCCAATAACATAAAAGGCTGATATAAATTTTTTTTATAATATTTTGGCTAAATAACTCCAATATAAACCACAAATTTTAGGGCATTATTTTTTATTTAGGCAAAACTTTTTTTACTTTTTTGGAGTGATTAATGGTATAATATTTCGTCTGAATAAATACATTAATTACATTTGTCTAATACATTAACAAAAATAATTATGTTTTATTTTATATTAAATATTGTACTATTTTAAAGGAACATTTCGTAGTGAAATTAAATTTTTTTAAAATATTTTTTTAATACATATTATTGTCTGTATTTAAAAAAAAATAAAATGAAAACTAAATTTTTAACTTGCATTACATATTCAAATTATTAAAACTATTAAACTAATATTTTGATTAAATACATGAAAAAATATTTTATACAAAATAGAATGGAATTTTAAACTTACATTTAGTATTAATATTAAAGCTAAATTTAGTTCAAATTAATTTGTGTGTTTTTTTTTAAAAAATATTGCACCATTCATTCAATCATTTTGTGTTACATTTTTTTTAATTGTCTCAACAAAATAATAAAAAATATTGTTAGTGTTTTATTTAATTTAAACTTACATTTTGTATATAAATAATTAAAATTTTATAATTTGTCTAAATAAATTGTCAACACAACATCCATTTGTGACCAAAAATTATTATTATTACAACATTATATGTAATAGATTTATGCAAATGATGTGTGTTAAGGATATTTTAGATTCTTAATTTTCTTTTTTTCTGTCTGTCTCCATCTCAAATTAGGCTGGATTGGATTACAATTAGAAAAATTGAGTTAGGTGGTATTTCTCTGGTTTCTTTTGCTCTCCGCGTCTCTCTCTCTCTCTCTCTCTCACACACACACACACACACACACACACACACACACACACACACTTTCTGACAGTGAATTATGGGATTCTGGGCTTTGGACAGTGGTTTGAACAATTTGTGGTGAAGCTACATCGCCGCCGTGCACCGAGAAATGATGGGCCGCAGTGTTTGTGTTGGTTTGCTATCAAGACACTGACTATAAATAATAATTACCAGAAAGAAAAAGAAGAACTTTCTGCTTGACCAGAAACACGGCCCGTACAAAAGCCACGTTTTCCCCCTCAAGTCACACATCAGGATCTGGCGTTTTGGCCCACGTGAGCGCCGCGCTCGCCACAAGGCCTTGACATTAGCTTTGAAGTTTAGCGAGAGCTCTCGGCTCTTTATTCGCGCCGTTTGCCCCTCTTTCTCGCTCAGCATGTCGTGCACAAGTTGGGTATTATAAGCAGGAGAACATTTTGTGGCTTTGGCTCAGGCCTAAGCTAAACGTGGACCCACCCGCTAATTGCTAATTACAGGTCCGTGCCCAGCGGTGGCTTGACTTCTCTGTCAGGGGCTTCTCTCCTCTCGGCCGTAACCTGATCTGAGCTTTGGGCTTTCGCTGCAGCTCCTGCATCTGATCAAAGCGTGCAGAGATGAGCTTCAGCTAATCATGGCACGATGCACACTTTACAGCACACTTCACTAGAGCTGGTCGCTTTAACACTAGCATGTTACGGGGTACAGATATTACAAATATCGATCAGCCGAGAATTATATTTTACTGGTCAACGGCTAATATTTCAAAAGTGTATAGTAATATAAATAAATAAAAATATACAAAACTTAAAATGTTAAATGTTAAAATTTTGTATTAATAAAAACTAATACATGTTGTTTACAACTAATTCGAGTTTTGTTTTTGTTAATTTTGTATTAAAATGATTAATTTAATAATATTTAATTTGAAAGAAAAATAAACTTAATATAAATAAATAAAAATATACAAAACTTAAAATGTTAAATGTTAAAATTTTGTATTAATAAAAACTAATACATGTTGTTTACAACTAATTCGAGTTTTGTTTTTGTTAATTTTGTATTAAAATGATTAATTTAATAATATCTAATTTGAAAGAAAAATAAACTTAGTGTTTTAGACAATCTTATTGAAAATGTAAATATTTTCTAAAATTAAGTTTAGTGTTTTATTTAGACAAAAATTATACAACCTTAATTAAAAAAAAAGATTTAAATATTTGTTTCATTTAAATAAATGTTTTTTTAGTGTTTCAAATCCATCCTTAGACAAAATAGTATACAATTTTAATATCCAATTTTGTATTACAATTATTAAAAGTGTATTTTACTTTTATATTAGATTTTTTGGTTTACTTTTATTTAGACAAAATGTCACGAACTTTAAACATAAAATAAAAAAAATTAATTAGCATGTATTTTTTTATTAATTCACTGTTATAAAATTTTATATTTAGAATTGTTTTAAAATTTGAAAAAAAGTGAATTTTGACATCACATCACATACAGTATAAAATATTTTTATTCATTTTGAAAATGACTCAGAATTATGTCTAAATTATTAGAGTCTTTAATAATGTATATTTATAGATTTTAAGTGAGCATTTGATGACTCTAAAGGTTATATCCACTTTTGACCGATACCAAAGTAATAAAAATAAAAGAATGCAATGAGATTTAACAAAACTTAACAATTGAATCTCTTTGCTATGTAGGAGAAACAACTGAAGATTAAAGAGATCTCATTTGCAATCCAAAGTCTGTGTTTGATTACCCGAACACAGCTTTAAATTAAGTCAGAGTTGTTTTTGTCAGGAGGTTCAGCATTTAAAGCTCCCTCGTTCCATAAATTCCATAGAGATTTCGGGATACCGAACCGGGAATGCTCAGCTAAACTAAACATTTTTTCGGAAAAAGTTTTACATCAATGTCACAGCTTCGAAAAAGCATTGAAAAACCATGAGTGGCTAACAGGAAACTCAACCACCGATTCTCCTGTGGTGTGATTTTTGGCCTCTCGTCGTCTTCTGCTCTGATTTTTACCCCCTAAAAAAACCTGATTGTTTGTGTTATGAGCTCCATATTAAGAATGGACAGTGTATTTGTGCAAATAATATTTATACAGTAAAGGTTTCACCCGCCCGCTGGGTGCTTGGTTCTGTGGTGGGTTCTGGTGGAAACCATCCGGTTGTTGGAGAGCTTCAACTGTGAAGGAAGATTATTTTACCCAGTCAACACCAGAGATCACGGCCTGTTTGCTCGAGCCGTCTCACAATGGGCCCTACTGTGTTTGGAGCGCTTTGGCATTTTAGCATGTCGTCATTGAGAATGGTGCCGACAGGGGAAACCGAATCCTGCATCATTAGCATGTATTTCTCTGGCAGAGCCCAGATGCAGCTGACATGTAGCTCAGGACAGAGGTCAGTGGTTTGGTTCTGGTTCAGACGGTTGTGTTGTCTTCCTCCAGCAGGCCGAGGGTCGATCGTGCTGATTTTATCCGATGTGTGAAGTCCTGCCAGCCCAATGACATCTCCTGCATGCTCAATCCCATCCTCTCCGTCTCACACACGGCCATCTCGCTTCCCACCTTCAGAGAATTCAACAAACCTGAAGGTACAGCTGCGATTTCCATTTCCATCAAATGCTTTTCAATGTAAATATATGATGCAAAGATAGAATGATCTAGATAGATAGATAGATAGTACAGTAATGATAGATAGATAGATAGATAGATAGATAGATAGATAGATAGATAGATAGATAGATAGATAGTACAGTAATGATAGATAGATAGATAGATAGATAGATAGATAGATAGATAGATAGATATACTCTGACAATAGATAGATAGATAGATAGATAGATAGATAGATAGATATACTGACAATAGATAGATAGATAGATAGATAGATAGATAGATAGATAGATAGATAGATAGATAGATAGATGATAGATAGATAGATAGATATACTCTGACAATAGATAGATAGATAGATAGATAGATAGATAGATATACTCTGACAATAGATAGATAGATAGATAGATAGATAGATAGATATACTCTGACAATAGATAGATAGATAGATAGATAGATAGATAGATAGATAGATAGATAGATAGATAGATATACTCTGACAATAGATAGATAGATAGATAGATAGATAGATAGATAGATATACTCTGACAATAGATAGATAGATAGATAGATAGATAGATAGATAGATAGATAGATAGATAGATATACTCTGACAATAGATAGATAGATAGATAGATAGATAGATATACTCTGACAATAGATAGATAGATAGATAGATAGATATACTGACAATAGATAGATAGATAGATAGATAGATAGATATACTGACAATAGATAGATAGATAGATAGATAGATAGATAGATAGATAGATAGATAGATAGATAGATAGATATACTGTACTCTGAGAATAGATAGATAGATAGATAGATAGATAGATAGATAGATAGATAGATAGATAGATAGAAAGATAGATAGAATAAAATGATAGATACATAAACAGATAGATAAGAATCTATTTAGAAAGACAGACTGACAGAATGATAAAACAATGGACAAAATGATAGACAGATAGGTAAAATTCATCTCTCTGTGTACTGTGGCCAGTTCAGTTCAAATTTCGACTAATGGATTCAAAGAAGCAACTCCTTCACTTCTTAATATTGCTGAACCCTGGTATCCACAGCCACCAACTCCTTGCGTTTTTGTTCACATACTTACATAGAAGGCTGAAGAAATTCAATAATAAATTGACAACAATAAAACAATGGAAATCACTGAGCCAAACATCAGGCCTCAATTCTAATGTGTTTCTTCACTCTGAACATCTCAGCACAGTGAGACACACCCATCTTCAAAGTGTCTTCTAATAAAATCCATGTTTTTTTGTTTTTCCCAGAAATTGTGTTTCTGAGATCTCCCACACCTTCTCACCTTCCTCACATGGACTCCCCGGAAATTGTCTACGACATCCTGGAAGGAAACGTCCAGAACTCGTTCGACATCATCAAACGTCTGGATCACGGGATGATCGTGGGTGAGTGTCACTATGGCATGTGGCTAACAATGCCAGCGGACCGCAGACCGAGCCCAGAGGCATCCCTGTCTGGAAATTACATTTGCATCAAGTGGTTTTCTGACCTAATTTCCCTTTACGAAAGATTCTACTCATTTTTTTTGTTCTTTAAACAAACCAAACGCATATGTGACTCTTTGCGGGAGCACGTTAGCGGGAAGCATGAATCTACATGGAGAGGCTTATTCAATCTAACTCATTCCGACAGTGTGATTCCTATCTTGGGCCGGCTGATGATAGGCCTTCAGAGTCGACGGCATCTTTTGCGGCCTTCTCGGCTGCATTTGAAGACGTTCTTCCATGTGTTCTTCATCCTGAGCCCATGTTTTTCCTTCACTATAAGCATGTGGCCTTGTTTCCCACTTTTGTGGCATGACCGACTTTAATGTGTTCTCTGTCTACTCGCTCTGTTTTTCCAGGACACTTTGAAAAGCTCACAAAGAGGTTTTTTGGTGTCCAGACGGTTATTGTTGGTGCGCTTTCACACAAAGGTTATTGGGAAGGGTTACCATTCTGAGTTTATAGAAATGTGGGTGAGACTGATGAGAAACATACTCTTTTGAAGCAATATTTAAATGAAATTCATTCATAGATTATATAAGATAGAGTGAAATGTCTAAAGGGTTCCACAAAATTAGCAGCTTAGCACTTTGAAACTAATTAAAATCAAGACTAGTTATTTTAGTCATGTTCAACTATGAATAACAGTTTTGTTGTCTATGGTTTGTCCTTTCTTATACAACAAACTCTGGCACAACATTTACAATGTTTAACGTACTTTGCACCACCAAAGACAGTATCTTAATTCACAACAGATTTCAATTTATATGTGGTTGATCAATTATTTTTCAAAATCCATAAATGTACTACTTACAATTACAAAACTTTAGTGCAAAAACTCATTGGCAAACATTTACAATAACATTCTATACATTATCAGTTAATGCGTTAGGTTTCATTAAAGGCAGGGTAGGTAATATATGTATAAACAACTTTCTTCCAAATTTGTTTAAACTTTCTATATATATCAATGCATAATTAAAATGTAAGTACTCTGATAAAAAGAGTATAAAAATCGAGTGACTCTAGACCGTTTAATCTGTATTAAACACAGCTCATTATTTCCATTTCGGGACGAAACATAGGATTGGCTTAGGCGACTGTCACTCTCTCGCAAGGCAACCACCCTTTTGCCACACATGACCTGCTGACTTGCGTGTGCACGTTTGATTTAAGGAATTCAACAGGCACGGATCCTAGGAATACCAAAACAATGGCAGAGAAACAGCAAGCAAAATTCACAGTACCAGAAAAGTCAAACAAAAAGTCTTTGGATAAACAAAGAAATAAAACGCGAGATAATATCGGCGTGGCTTTCCAGCGATGGCGAGAACTGAGGGAACTCAAGGGGCTGAAAAGTGACTCCTTGATGGCTTTATTTCTGCTGGAAAGGTAAATCTTTCTTTTTGTATTTTGATCATACATATTTTTTTCATGAAGCATGTGTCATTAGCACACGTAGCTGCGTAATATAGCTAACATAACATTACTTAGCGAGCCGTAGTAGAGGCTTTGGAAGGAGCCCAGAAGGGAGGGGGTGGAGTGAATGGAAATAATGAGCTGTCTTTAAAACAGTCGTGAGAGGTCTACAGTCACTCGATTTTTATACTTTCTTTTTCAGAGTACTTACATTTTAATTATGTATTGATATATAAATAAAGTTTAAACAAATTTGGAAAAAAAAAAATTTATACATTATTTTTTTACCTACCCTTCCTTTAACTAACCAGTGTTATTTTAGTATTATTTATTTACTATACTATATTATTTATCAATATTGTTTTATGCTTTTATTTTCATATTTTCAGTTTTACATGGCTTTAATATTTTTTTTTACAATTGTTATTCAATAATTTTAATGATTATTATTAGCTTTTTTGTTTCTGTTTAGCTTTGTTTAAATTTAAGTTTTAATGATTTTAGTACTTCAACAAACTTTGTTTTTCATCAATTATTACAACTATTATATATTACATTATTTGATTTTTAGCTTTATTTAAATAACTTAAAATTTGTGAATAGTTTAATAGTATTTTAACAAAAATTGTTTCTACTATATTCAAAAACCTACATTACAGTTAAGTTATAGATATTTATTAATAATTTATTAATAATACAAATATAATAAAACAAAAAGACTAATAATAATAAAAAACAAAAAATGTTAGTTAAAAAATGTAAAAAAAATAAAATAAAAAATAGTGTAATAGCAGTACAACAGAACAAACCGTTCACTTTATTTTAAGGTGTCCTTGTTACAGTGGTAATTATTATCATTTATATAATAAATTATAATTATTATATTTGAAGTACATTTAAGTACTAATGTACTTACTACATGTTTAGGATTAGGGTTTTGCTTAGGGTTACTTGGATGTAATTATCATGATGAATTGTTATTATAACATGTAACATAAAACAAGGACAACTTAAAATAAAGTGTTACCAAGAATACTTCTACCATATTCAAAAATCTACATTAATGTTAATTTAGAAATATACTAATACATTTATTAGGATTTCAGTTGTATTATGAACTAAAATAACATTTGTAATATTTGTAAATAACATAAAAATTAAAAAATTCTGAACAATATTTAAGATTGTTAGTTTAAGATACCTACTGTAATTGAAATTAATTATATTAAGACTTGGATCTAGATTTGGATGAATATGTGACCACCTAGCAACCACGCAGCAGCACCCTAGCAACGAATTTCGTTTTTGGTTGACCACTTTAATGCAAAAATATTTTTTTTTGTTTGTTCTCATGTAAAAGTCTTTATTTAATTTACTCCATAATGGCGCCCTGAACATGAAAGATCAGTGTGACCGAGATGAAACGCATTATAATGAAACCCTGAAGAGTGTAATTGGCCGCCTTTGTATGCGTAGACGTCATGGGTAGTTTCCCCTCCTAGCGGAGAGAATAGACTTCCTAAATCACTATCACACAAAAGAGCCACAAACAACTGGCAGCAATGGTGACGGCAGACACTCGTGGTTGTGTGGAATCCTGGCATGATGTCATGACGTCTGAATGTGTGTTTGTCTGGCCGATCGAGCCAGTGCCACATGAAAGCATTTTTCTGCATTCAGTATGAGGAGCCACCTCTTTCCAAACGCGTCGTCATTACAGTCCCGAGTCAGGGGCCTCATATCGTGACCAGAAGATCCTTCAATTAAACTCAATGGTGGTCCTATGGACAAACGGACGAGCCGTGAGTCAGTGCTGGAGAACAGCTGGTGTGGATAAATCACGAATGTATGGAGCGCAGCGACTCCTTCGTCCCGTTTCCCTCGGGCTTTGGATTACAATAAAGGAGCTTGATGTGATTTACGAGACATGTCACTGTTAAAACAATATTTGTTAATGCTGTGGTGTGTTTGAGCAACATGGAGATGGTTGTATGAATCCATTAACCTCAACTATTAACATAACGTGTCATCACAATCCTTGGCCTAAAAGCTTGCAGATATGATATAAGAAAGCAGCTATGCTTGTTTGCAACTAGCTTTTTAAGATACAAACTATTATGTACATGTTTTAGGTGAAGTGCTGTTTCTGCACTACTAGCATCACCAAAAAGAACAATAATGACTGTAACCAAACAGGTTTCCACAGTCTTTCATTGGGCGAACTACAAGTAGTCACAATCCAAACTCATGCGCTTAGGAGGATTTAAAGCAATTTTTATGTTGCATTCAAGCTTTACTTTTAGAAATAGTATTCTCATGGACTTGATGTTGCTGGAGCTATATGCTGAAAGCTACACACTGCTGCAGATATTTTCAGAACAAGCTATAATTTACAGCACCACAAAGTGACAGTGTTTGTAGTTTTTTGTAGATTGGACCAAAACTCACATTGCGATGGTTATATATTGCAGTGTGAACTGCAATATAAAACAGTCTAAACACATTATATTGCTGTTGCATAGATATATAAATATACTCCACTGCCAATAGAAATAACGCAACACATGTTGTGTACATTTTGGTATACAACTCAAACCTGCTTAAAAAAAAAATAAAATAAATGTAATAAATTTCTCCCACCACTGCAAGCAATATTTCAGTTAAAACAAAAACGATAATGAAAATATAATACAAATAAAAAACAATAATAATGCTAATATTAATGATAAATTTAAAACCATTTAAAACAATTTTATGATAAAATATCAAATTACAACATTTTCACAGTATAATGTAATTTTTGTACTACTCTTACTGCTACTAAACAACATTAATAACGGTTAAAAATAAAAATAATAAAATTGATTATCAAAATGATAAAATACATCAACAACAATAATGATTATTATTTTTTACTGTACAAGAGTACAATTTTATTTTTATTTTTATTTTATTTTTATTAATTTTTTTACAAATAATCTTCAAGCTTTTATTTTGGCCGCAGCCTACAGAAAGACCTTAAAGTTTCTGTTTAATTACTAATAGTTTTAAAAACAATTCTCATTTCAAATAAAGTTAAAAGTTCTAAACATCTGCACACTAAATATTTGAAATTACACTGTCGAAACATCATGAACCTGATGCTCCTTGTTTTCTCAAAGCACATTTATACGCGAGCAGTAATAACATAAAAAAATTGCATTCCCTTTTTAGTTACTATAAACAGACAAATAAAGAAACTTCTTTGGAGCTTCTTCAGAAGGATTGAAACTCCCAGTCACTGGCATTTGTCTTGGACTTGTAATGTCCGTTTCTGTCATCCACACGTTTGTGCAGCGGTCACGAGTGAGTGTAAACACAATCGTGTCTATGGTGACCACCTGAAAGCATCCGAACAGCAGCCGTGTTTGTTTTTAGCGCCGCTCCAGGTAGGCTGACTAAGTCAACATTTCAAGAAGAGAAGAGAGTCTTTGACAGGGTTTCAGCAGGTTTTATGAAGCTGAATTCAATCCTTTTTAAGACCAAGTAAAAACAATTGACTGGAATACAATACATCAGTATGGTCTATATATGTAAATGTCTTGTATTAGCGCTGCTCCAAAGTTTAAAAAATACTTCAAACTAATCTCCATTACTTTTTCATTCATTTTACAAAAAAATAAATACATTAACTGTTCGTTCTGATCACACTGCAAAAAAAGTAATGTTTTCCGTCAGCATTTTTGTCTTTTTTTGTCCAGTGAAAATGTCTAAAGATTCATAAATCAAGATACATTTATTTGAGAAACAAAATTACATAAAATAGGAAAGTCTTGATTTATGACAAATTGAACAAAATTGTTTATGATTAAAATAGAACAAATATCTGCCAATAGGCTCAGAAAAATCAACTTAATTCTAAAGGAAATCATGTTTTCATACCCTATAGACAAATTATTTTTCTTGTTTTAACTCTTACCCTTCTGTCATTTTTGACGAAAAACGTTTTGGATTTTCCGAATTTTTTTATTTTACAATGGTATGAAACTTGGCATGATGTGAACACACACACACACACACACACACACACACACACACATACAGACACAAACACACACACACACACACACACACACACACACACAAATCATGGACATGATTCGAAAAGACGGTCAAAAATGGCCACAGTATAAGCCATTTCCATCTAGTGTACACATTTGGTACTGCACACAAACACAATCTTACTGAAAGTAAATTTTTTGAGATATCATCCTCAAATTTGTAACACAACTTGTTTGTGATTTGTGGATTTGGTATTCTCAAGGTTTTAGATTAAAACATGTATTGGAAAATATATATTTCACATAACATTTTTAAATAGTATTTTTTTTTTTTCAAAACAAGAATTCTTCAAGAATTGTTTTTTTTACTTTTCTATTTTTTTTTTTATTTCAGCAATAATCTGCCAAGTGTCTTTTTTGTAAAACAGACCACATGTCTCCAAGTCTCCAAATATTCAGGATTTTTGACAGTTTAAGTTGAAAATGTCATTTTTAAGGTCTACGTTTAAAAACAGGTAATAAATAAATATTAACAACAAAATTAACATAAAATAACAAAACAATGTCAAAGAAACAAAATTTTATGCCACAAAATAAATAAAAAACATTACTGAATTAGAATATACTACATTAATCAAAACGTTTAGGGTTAAACATAAGACTTTATATGTTCTTTATAAGTAAATGTATCTTGATTTAAGGATGTTTGCATATTTGTATTGGAAAACAAAACTAAAATACTGCATAAGATTTTCTTTTTTTGCAGTGTATGCATCATCTAATGCCATGACTATGAAGAGTTTCTGCTCTGATTTAAGGCCTTAATTTGTGGAAGGGCGAATTAAGACGTTATAAGACCCACAGAAACCTTGCTATGAGCTGGACAGTCTGGGAAACACTTTCTCGTGTGTAATTTCCACATTTTATTTGTGGCACTGGATGCAAAAAGTGTGTGTGTGGTCCGAGCGGCTGGGAAAGGAGGTCCAGTTTGTTGCTTCAACGCTCTCCTTGTTGACACGAGCTCTTCGCCGAGGATGAATCCCTGGCACGGGACGCCAATGACGTCTGGATATCAGAAATGCAGGCCTGGAATAGCCCAAATCTGTGGTGACTTCCTGGACTACCACGAGCATGGGGAATGTACCGACATCGGCGGGAGCGGACGGTGGGAAATCAAACGCCGTGGCATCTTCCCTTGAGCCGCTCGCAGTTTGGCTCCACCTCGGGCCGGGTACAAAAAAAAGGCAGGATAAAAATTCCAGTCGGTGGAAACATCTGGTAGGGATATGCACCTGTGGTCAGCGGCCGCTCCAAGTGATGCAATATTTGAGCGCAGGGAAGTTAACGTTACAAACGGAGGCGACGGCAGAGACATGCTGTCTGTGATCAGGTATGTGACGCTGGCTACAGCTACTGTCCTTCACACAGACCGGAGGAATTTAAGTGAAGCGTGTCAGAAATGTAGACGCTGTGGAGGGACGAGGCTTCCCTTTGCATTAGCTGTATAGAGGGGAAGCTGAGTTCGAGTTATTTTAGTGAATCGCTTCATGCTGAAAAAAGATTTGTTTGAGTTTGTACGTGGCAACTTAATTTTTTTAGGTAAATGATGCTGTTCATCACTCTCCTGCGATCAAAATGTGACGATTTTAGTAGGTATATGCATGTTTACAGGGTTAATTTAGAATAATTGGGCTATTTCTATTTTCCGAAAGAAACTGATTCACTGAATGAACCAGACTTCTGAATGCTGCACATGTGAGAGAGGATATTTTAGGAGATTGATTATTGCATGAGCACTGATGTTACTACATGTTACAGCTACTGTTACATTACTGAAGAATACTGGTTAAAATGATGTTATATTGGTCAGTCAGTTGGTAGCACTGGTATAACTACACATTTGTGCAAGCGAAAGGCATTTATCTATTTATAACTATTTAAAATTAAATATATGAAATAAATTTATAAATATTGCTTTATTCTGCCAGAACATCCCATATGACAAATCAAAATGTAATAAATATTTTGTTTTATTATTTTTATAACAAAAACAACGGTATAGCAAAAAAGAAAAAAAAGATTTGATATATATATATATATATATATTATACAAATGCATTTTAAAAATCTGAATATATAAATATTGTCTAAGATATATTTAATTAAATACAGTAATTAATTTAATTACTGCATTTAAGTATAAATGCAAATTTTATTAAATGCAACTATGAAATACAATAGTATACAGTAGGAAAATTCATATTATGAAGAAAAATAATAAGTGTATAAATATTGTCTAAAATATACATGCAAAACTTTATTTTATATATTAAATTAAATGCAAACATTTTATTAAACGCTAGAATGAAATAGAACAGTGTAGCAAATAAATTCTAATGCATATTAAAATGTATTTTTATTAGGGGTGTAACGGTTCACAAAATTCACGGTTCGGTTCGATACAATACACTGGTGTCACGGTTCGGTTCGGTACGGTTCGGTATGTTTTAGATACAGCAAAAAGAAAAAATTGGCAGATAAATTTCCTTGATTTAAATTTTTTTTTTTTATTAAAACTAACAAAGTGTTTTTTACATTGAACAATGATGGAGCTATTCTTTACCCATCTTCTATGGTGTTTTCATAGCAGCATACTGTATAAAACAAAAAACGCTCCTTATAAAAAAAAAATGAAAATGTTATATTATTGTAGTAGTTATGAACAAATACAAAGATGTAACTTTTTATATGGAACTCTATAACTCTTTATATTGAGTGTGTTTTTACTCAATTGGTTCTCTATAGGGCTTATGTTTTTTGGAACAAAGCAGGAATTACGGTCTGTCTGAAATGGGCTCGTGAAGGAATATTGTAACGGGGCTCAATTACATTAAGCATGTTCTTAAAACCTATGTTTTCCACTACAGAGTAAGGCGCTCGCTCTTTCAGTACGCGCTGAAGGCTCGTTGCAAAATGGCTAATGCGTTTAACAGACCAGAAATAGAAGATCCTCCAATAACCAACAGGTCTGGTGTTTGGGTGCACTTTGGATTCCCTGTAAGCTATAATGGTGATGATAGAATCAATGGTAAATAGTAAGGTCTCATATCCGCGGCTATAACTTAAATGTACCAATCGCCGAGGTGATGTCTTTTGCCCTGTTTGAATCCGTTGGCAATGTCTGTCTAAATGCTGCGTGGATAATTTTTTTCTTGTATGTTTCAAATTTTTTTCGTCTTTTCCCAGATACTGACACGCTAAGGTGATGTCGGCGTAAATGAGTTGACATGTTTCAAGTATTCCCGCTGGTGTTTTTTTTTTTTGTATTCCCGCTGATGTACCCTAGATGCGACATATCGTTGTTTTTTTTATCCACCACTCTCTTGCCATCACCATTATAGCTTACAGGGAATCCAACGTGCACCCAAACACCAGACCTGTTGGTTATTGGAGGATCTTCTATTTCTGGTCTGTTAAACGCATTGGCCATTTTGCAACGAGCCTTCAGCGTGTACAGAGTGAGCGAGCGCCTGACTGAGTAGCCTAACATAAACATATACGTTTTTTTTTTTTTTCTTCTTCGGGGGTGTCGGGGGTGTTGCCTGTTACGTCGTTTGGGTTATTGGGCTACCTTGTTGAACACATATCATTATATTTCACAATTTTTTTTTATTTTCCAAATATAATTAATTAGTCCAACGAACCGTTTGGTCCATAATGCGTACTGCGTACCGAACCGAAAGCCTCGTACCGAACGGTTCAATACGAATACGCGTATCGTTACACCCCTAATTTTTATATAAATGTATTTCAAAAATATGAATATATAAATATTGTCAAAAATTATATCTAATTAAATGCAACAACTGTAAATAGTTCGACCATTTTTCTTGCTGTTTTAAAGGTTAAAAACTAAATAAGTTTTTTTTATTTAGCAAGCACATTTATTTTAGTAATTTTCTTTAAAAAATACGTTTAAACAATTATAGTATATTTTGCCTTTCTTTGTCATTTGGGGTCATATGGGGCTGTTCCAGTGTGATTACATTTTTGAAAGTCATTTGTAAGTTCATGATAAATTTTCCTAAATTAAATGCAACTAAAAACAAATGTTGGTTACACTTTATTTCGATAGTCCACTTTAGACATTCTACTGACTATAAGTAGCTTTGTAACTACATGTCAACTACATATCAACTAAATCTCAGAAATTTGCAACTACATGTCTACTAACTCTCAGACTACACTGTTAGGGTAGGTTTAGGCTTAGTAAAAGTTGACAATGTTGACAAAGAAAGTGTTAGAAGATATTAAGCAGACAGTCTACTAATACTCTACTAACTGCTAGTTGAGATGTAGTTGCAAAGTTACTTACTGCTAGTAGAGTGTCTAAAGTGGACTATCGAAAAAAAGTGTTACCCAAATTTTTTATATAAAATGCCTGTGAATCATTTTTTCTACAAATCATTCATAATACAGTTCTTACATGCAAAATCACATTCGACTGAGGAAAACGAAGAACGAACTTCTGAATGACTTTCACAAATTCGTTCTGCTTGTGATTCATAAATGACGCCCTCTGTATGGCCTACGAAAAATGGTTTTCTGACTCATTTTGACCCTTTTAGGGGTCTGCACTGAAAATATGACATGCTGTTCGCCATTGCTATTTTATCCATTTCACGCACTGCGAGGATCGGCTTACGCCTGAGGAACAGTCTTCAGAGGACTCTTTATCTAATCTGAAAGCAGAAAATAACAACAGGACGTTTAGCCGCCACACACTCAAGCCAAAGAGGAGCGTCTAACACATCGGCCTCTGGGTAACAACATATCAGAGAGTACATCACAAAATGGCACGGCATTAACCACACAATGAGCCACGAAGACGCCCCAGCTGAGGAATTAGCAGTGAAAATGAAGCCGTTTTCTCTCGACTGTGGTGGTCTGCAGCCCCCGCAGACACTCTTCACTCATTGACAGCGCAGCCAGAGACCTGCTCATCCATCAGCGCTGATCCATCACACGCTCAGACACATCCAAGACGCTACGCCAGGAGTTATACAAGAGAACAGGGCTGCTAATGACTTAAAGTCAACATGAAACCGCATTCACAACTTATGTGCTTCCGTAATGTGTGATCTGGAAACAATAGACTGTAATGCAAGTTCGCTAAAACATTGGTTAAATCGCTTTTTGGCTATTTTGAGTTCAGTTGACATCTGTGGAATAGGAAAGTCGTTCGAAAGCTTGTTTTACCTTTTTACTATTAGCACAGAAATCACACACTTTACATTAAACATACTATCAAAACCCTTAAAAAAGTAGAAAGAGGTATATAAACTAGGCTTAGTTAAGTCTACAATGGGGAAAAGTGTTACTACACTTTTTAATATTTAACTTGCAGACGTTGTTGATTAATATTTTAATTAAGATTTATAATTTAATATGTGTTTTTAAAATGTTTGGTTACAGTTTGGTCTATCACGGTTAAATTTTTTTATTTTTTTTGACTGAAATCATGTGGCATTTTAGTGATGAATAATGAATATGACAAGAAATTAACAATTTACTGTTCTAAATATAAAAGTCATTTTAAATTTTGTATAAAAACAAACGTGTTTGAAAACTTTTTACTAGTTGCACAAAAATACAGGTCACCTTTAGGTAAAACGTTTTCTAAACCCTTAAATCTGATTAAAAACTACAACATTTAATAAAACCATTAACAAAAAATTAATTAATAAATATATAAATAAAGTGCAAAAATTCTTAAAGTTAAACTAATAATCCGAAATCAAAAGCTTAAGTAAAAACACAAAAATAAATAAAAATAGGTGTGTGTGTGTGTGTGTGTGTGTGTAGCACAAAACATTTCATCTTCAAATGACACTTTGACTTTAAATGAACCATAATCCAAACCCTTAACATATAACTAATAAAAAAAAAATATATAAATATATATATATATATATATATAAATCTAAAAATAAAACAATGCCACACCTTGATGCTCATGACAAGAATATCAAGTATAGTTATCTTCATTGAAGTGAAGTAGGTTTAATTCATTCAATTTTACATATAATAATCCACGATAATCACATTGCACAAAACTGAAATTGCACATAAAAATAACACATTGTGAATATTTTTGAGACCCCCCAGAATTTCACAAATCATGTTTTCAGGGGAGCCCATGTCTTATTAAGAGGAACAGAGATCCCTCGTAGTTCGCACCCTGGTTAAAATCGTACTCCTCAATTAGCATTAGCAATTGAGGAGGCATAGATAGCAATTATCTTATTATTTTGAATGCAAGAAAAACATGATCTGAACACATCGTTTGCTAAGCCTTGTTATTTTTCATTTGCTTCAGGAAATAAAAGCCAACTTTGAAACCTCAACTAGGAGTCACGCAATACCAGCTCTATCAAAACTTCTAGAAAACCTACATTTTTTAATTCCGGTTCTTTTCAATGTACCGCGGCTTCTTTATTTCTTTATTCTTTATTTGCGACTACACTAATTTGCGGTGTGCTTGGTATATTGCGTTGGTCGATATGTAAATGAGATGTTCCATCTAATTTCTTTAATTTGTGCGTTGTTAGTAAATCACCTGCAGAAGTTTCCCCTCCCATCATTTTTGGAGTTGCACTCTCGCGCTATTTTGCCCTGTTTAGTAAAACTGCTCCAATGTCTTTTAAACTTAGTTAGTTTAGCCACATAATTTATTTAACAAAAATGTTAAACCGTAATAGGCCAAACTGTAACCAAAGATTTTCAAAATGTATATAAAAGGTCACACTTTTTTTTTTTAAAGTACCAATTCTTGCTATTAACAAACAATTACTTTTGCCTTAATAAACTCCTAATTGGCTGCTCATTAATAGTTAGTAAGGTAGTCGTCACTACCAACTGTACTAATTAAGTGATAATTGGTCCCTATACTAAATTATAATATTTAATCATTTTAACTAAACATCAACAATATGTGAATGCAACCAATTTAAAAGTGTACTTGCCAAGCATGACCTGTAGGTGGCAGTCTTGAGCACCTCATAATGACTAGTTCTGAGTTGGAAGTACTTCAAATTCCCGGGCTAAATATCGCACCAGCAGAGTTTAACAACGAAAAAACTGCACTTCAAGTTTCAGCGATAAAGGATACAAGCGGCCTATCGTAAAACATGACATTGTGGTTGAGTTTTCAATGGAGGTACGACTGGAACAAACATCTCAGCTTAAGTCCGACGAGATGACCGCAATGATTCATTGCTAATTGAGCTTGAGACACCAAACCACACATGAGGTCTTTCAAAGAGAGCAAGTAAAAGTCATGTCCTCTTTCGAGTTGTTTAGGGCAATTCAAGTAACGCAGCTGCACTCGTGCTGTGCGATGTTAGGGGTGAGTTCACCCGCGCAGATAAACCTTGGCATTTTGGCTATGTGGGCAGACACCGTTGCCCTTTCCTGCATAACCCATCAGCTAGCATGTCATTATCCAATATTGTGGTCGAGCAACTCATTCCTCGCATTTGTCCCTAGTGTTAAACCTGCCCATTTTGGATCCTGTCATACATTTCCTCTCAGAGCTGGAGTGACCAGAAAACCAGAAATTGCACTGTTTACATGTAAACCTTCAATATCACAACCCACGTAGTCATTGAGGATTACGAATGGCTGTTGGCATCAACTCGATTTGTTTTGTGGCAACAAGTGTGTACACGGCTAACATGCACTTAACTAAAGCTATTTGCAGTTTGATGCTCTTCAATGGCATTTCGAAAAGAGCGTGGGAATGCATTTGCGCAGCTTCATGGTTTGGAAAGCCACCGCAGACACATTCAGCATTTTGTTCTAAACAAAACAATATTGGGTGATTTTAAACTTCCTGAAACACTTTGTAAACTTTCTATAAGTTGATTTGCTTCTAGCAAACATGATTTGAAATGCATCAGAATAAGAAGAACTAGACGACCAGTTTACAGTTACAATATTAAATTAAATAATATAATAACATATACCAGTTTGCAATACTAACGGGCTATTCTTGTAAAGCTAAAATAACTGGAAGTGAATGATGCCAGAAGCCTTGCAAATTCAAGTTTAAAGTCACTTCTATGGTCAATTTTCTTTCTGAAAAATGTCAGTTTGTTTAGTGGGGAACCACCAAACTGAAAATTCTTGGCCGAAGCCAAAACTGAAAAAAATAAATAAAAAAATGACACACTGGACCAAATGCCAAATTCTAATTAATGAATCAATTTCGCGTATTTTTCCAAGTTTATTTTGCAATTTTTTCCACTATTGCACAAATTAAATAGCCAAAATGTACTTTTTACTGATTTATCTAACTTTTCAAAAAAAAAAAAAAAAAAAAACAATTACAAAACAACTATTTAAATATATTTTTTACATAATGATTTTAATATTCTAGCAGATATTAAACCAACAAAGCAATTTTTTACTGAAGGATCATGTGACACTGAAGACTGGAGTAATGATGCTAAACAAATTCAGCTTTGATCATAGGAATAAATTGCATTAATTAAATTAATTGCATTAATTAATTAATTAAAATCATAATGACATTTTAAAATATTACTGTAATATTTTTTTTATTTTTTACTGTGCAAATAAATGCAGCCTTAATGAGCAGAAGAGAAAAAACAGATCCCAATTTGTTTAATTGTTTTAATAAATGTATCAATAGAGCTGTGGTGATTATTATCATTATTATTGTCTTTTTAATTTTGTTTTACAAAACAACAGTAAAATTGCAAAACTAACATTTATGAATGTTAATGGAGTTCTTTTTTTTTCTCAGCTTTTATTTTGGCGGAAAAGAAGCACTGAAGACCTCAGTGCTTCTTTTTGTTGACAACAACAAATTTGTGATTGATTCCTATAACGAATTTGGAAAGATGTTGGTTGTATGCATCACATTGTTACATCTATGCCTTAAAAAAATTCATAAAAATGTTACTGAGCAGCTGACGAGTGACAGTGTTTCAGCCCAGATTTTCCTCGCACATTGGACTTTGAACGCTGGCTTAAAAGCAGACAAAACATGCAATTTGTGCATGCATTGGAAAACATAACATTCTGCAGTTCTTTACTAATTGTTTAAGGCCATTTCACGATTTCAGTTATCATTCAGTAACCAGCAACAACCACCACTTCTCATTGAAGACATGCAATGCAGTAATAAACAGTCTCTCGCTGCCAGTGCTTGTAATGATTTGTGCGTTTTTCTCGGGACAGTTTTAAGTGCTTTCTCACTGCCAAATATTTTGCTGTATTATAAAGAGTTCGCAACTCACTCTACAGTCTGCTGGTTGCTGTTTGATCATGTCACCAAAAATGTCATTGTTCGGAACAATTTATTCTGTCTTTTCATTCGATCTGAACACCGAAAGAGCATTTCTTTGGTTTTGTTGCTGTTATGTTTTATTATTTTTGAATATTTTGTGCATCCCTAGTGTTAGGCCACCATAATTTAAGAACGGATGTTAATTATGCACATTTGCGTAGAATTTGTTTCTAGCTTAACCCTCTAGTGGTCATCGGTTATTTTAGACAAAACTATTTTACATGTAAAAAAAAAAATACATTTACTTGGTGACACTTGTGGCACTAGCCATATGAACACACGAAAAAATAGTGGGGATGATTAGAAATTGCTAAATGGTTTTAAGCAAAAAAAGTCACACGTTGTGGTCAAAAATGACCCCCATGAGAAATAAAATACATTATTAGAAATATAAATAATACAGAATATAACACATAATCTACAAATTAGCTATAATATATATGTCTTATGTATCAATTTTTCAAAATTGAGATTTATACATCATCTGAAAGCTGAATAAATAATATTTCCATTGATGTATGCTTTGTTAGGAGGACAATATACAACTATTTGAAAATCTGGAATCTGAGGGTGCAAAAAAATCTAAATATTGAGAAAATAATCTTTAAAGTTGTCCAAATGAAGTTCTTAGATATTCATATTACTTATAACAAATTAAGTTTTGATATATTTATGGCAGGAAATTAACAAAATATCTTCATGGAACATGATCTTTACTTAATATCCTAATGATTTTTGTCATAAAAGAAACATTTATCATTTTGACCCATACAATTTGTTTTTGGCTGTTGCTAAAAAAAATTCAATATTTTATTAGTTTAAATGAAATAAATGTTGAATAATTCAGATGTGAATATTGCTAAATGCAAAATGCTAAATATTAAAAAAAAAAAAATAGTATTGAAACAAAATATAGTAAATTCATTGCATTAAAAATAAAACTGCAATGCTTGTTGTGAAATACCAGAAGTTTTTTGTTTGTTTGTTTGTTTTTACATTCTATAGCCAGGACTGCTAACACCACCTTTCTGTAGTTGACCAAGAGGTAAAAAGTTCATGGTAAACAGTTCTGGTCTCACAATTTGACATTCTTTACAAGGTCCAGCTGTTATATCGTGTGAAAGCTGGCCACAGAAATATTTGCCAACGTTGTAGCCTTTTTACTCTTGTAATCCTCGACCGTGTTTTGGTTTGAAAAGGCTGCTGTGATGTGGTCTGGTATCAACATCAAATGACACTAGACTTTAGCAACACAATGATTTAGTTGAATTAAGAGTGTATCCTATTGGTCAGGGATAAAACCACATAAATATCATTTAAGGCCAGTATGTATATATATATATGTGTGTGTGTGATTTGCTCTTTATGATGCCTTTAAACTCTGAAATCAAAACCGGTCCAGCTTTGCCAACCAAAATATGTAATAGGAACATTCTACCCCTCAAATGAACTTGGTCTCCATCTTCTCAGGAGTTAGTAAATCTATTTTTATGATTAATATTTGATTATGCTAACATTAAACTGCATATTAAATGTTTCTTGGATATAAAAATTGCTAATTGATAAAAAAAAAAAGCGTGCAAAGCTTGTTATTTTAAAAACATTAGTTGTAGTGATGGATAAACAAATATTTTTGTAATTCTCAATCTATTGCTTCGCAAAATGGTTCACTGTTTTGAAGCGCTTGAAACATCGCACAATAGTGACAACTACAGGTCACACCCCAAAAATTTGTGCAAAGACCCCTTTTACGAACTAATTACAAATGTTTTATAAAATGTAACCTAATAAATGTAATATACAAATCATTCAATACTAATAATAATTTGTATTCTTTTAATGTATAGTGCTGTTTTGTGTTTTTAGGCAGTACATGGCTAATTAGGGCCCATGGGAAAACAATTATCACTATCCTTTTTTATTATATACGTATGCATGTTTATTAAAATTCATTAAAACTTCAAGATTTAGTTGATAAAAACAAGCCAATAAATAACTCATCCTAAAGTCATCCTAGGTGTGTATGACTTTCTTCTTTCATACGAATCCATTCAGAGTTATTTTAAAAATTGTCTTTGATCTTTCAAGCTGTTTGATGCAAAGCGTGTGTTGTACTGCATCGGTCCATGAGAAGTTTAATAAAAAGAGCAAACATTAAAAAGAAAAAGTGTCGTCACCGAGGGGTGAACAAAGGCCTTCTGTAGCAAATCAATGTGTTTTTGTAATACAAATATCCATATTCAAAACATAATAATCAATTTAATCTAGCTTGCACTCACTGTTGTAAAACGTAAGCAGTTTCGGGAGCATGACGAAATAGGTCAGTTTTGCACATGCGCCTCTCAGAAGTAATTTAATTTAAGTAATTTATGGATTAATTTTCATTTTTGGCTGAACTAACCCTTTAACATATGTCATAAAACTTACCTGAGACCATTGCAAGGAAGCTCCTTAATTTATTAACTTTAAGAAGATTTTCCAGCGTTCTTCCTGCCAGGCCTATAACGAAGGATGTCTTGCAGATTTTCTTGTTTCTGTAACAATAAGTGTTGCATCCATCATTTAGCTTTAGTATGTGCCGCTCCTTTAAGTCGCTGTATAATGGCCATGAATTATTCTTATTTTCATAAACTTTGTGTCTGTTATGTTACCGCCACTTATTAGTGGCCCAGACATAATTATGACAATGTTTTGTCTCTATAAATGACGAAAGATCCATAATTTTAAACTTCAGAGCGTGCTTTGAGGCCAAAACATTAACTAAGGACAGACATGAGTACGCAAACGCAGATGTTAACGCTTGGCCAATGCAGTGCATAGTTTAGCTTGTGTTTTTAGGTTACTGTACTCAGATTTCTTTGCAATGTCTGTGCAAACTTGCTCCAGCATGACAGTAGTTGTTCTGAAAGAGAAAAGAGAGTTCATGCTAATGTTTGCTTTAGCTTCACTTGCAATGCTTCTATCAGGTCAACTGCAAACTGCGATTTCTAAACTTCTAAACTTTGTTATTCACATGAACGAAAAACTGATATTTAACCAATTTCCATGTACAAAAGTGGCCCAGGTCGGAATTGAAAAGACACATAAGTTCAATCTAATGCTATTGCACCACCAGAACTGGGTAGATTACTTACAAATTGTTATCCATTACTGATTCCAAATTATATGTCAAAAATTCTAGTTAGTAACATAATCCTTACACGTTTTTACACATTTTAGGTAATATAATCAAACTACTTTTGACCTATCTCATTTTTCACATTGATTTAAACAGGATAATATTGTATTATTAGTTTAATGAAACGCATAAATTCATACAATCTCATTTGAACATTTGAGCCCCACTGATAGTTAGGTTTAGGAGTGGACCTTCATGCTTTTTCCTAAAAATTGCCCAACCTGTTAAGCACAACCCAACATGGACAAAAAATAACACATTTTTCCTTTCTTTAAAAATAGAGTTTATGATAATGTTTGCAATACCACAACTTGTAAAGTAAACTTTTCTTTTTGTTTGCATGATGTAAAGTGGATGCAACTAGCATTTGTGCTCAAATACTTTCACTTTTCACGGTTGAGAAACTGCATTTCTGTACACACCAGATAGCATGAATTCATGCAAAATCTCGGAAAATAGTTTCGATTTTCTCATGAGATTAACTATGTTTCAGAACTTTATTTGTGAGGCAAACATACCTCCTATTTAGAGAGAAGAGAGAAAAAAACACGTTATTTATCCAGTTTATTTCAATTAAAGTGGCTTAGCCTGGAAATTAAAATGTCAGATTCAATGTGATTTTTGCATGCTTTCATACTAAAACCTGATGTTCGTCACCTCATTTGACGGGAAAAACAGATTTGGACCACATTTAGGTGTGGTGGAAGTGTATAAACCCATTTTCTGATTGTATTTTGTTGTCTACAGGTGTAGTCAGACAGGTGAAGCCGCTGGTTGGTCCTGTGAGCACCATACTAAAGCTGGCCATGAACTACGTCACAAACGGCGTCGTTTCTCACCGAAACATCATCAACGTTCACATCTACGTGTCAGAGTTTTGGTTTTAGAAACATCAAAATTAATCTTTCTGTTTATACATTTTTGGTGTCCATTTATGAAATCACAAAAACATTGTCAATAGCAAGCTTTCTGAATGACTATAGAAATGTGAGTTCTCCAGTTTGAATAAAAGACGTGTTTTCAAAGTTTGTCTCATCAATATAAGTGCATTGTCATACTGCACTAGCAGATTTAGTAAAAAAGTACGAGAAAATTCACTTATATTGAAGATATAATCAGATTTTCTGTCAGTGCAACTACAGTTAATTTAGGAATAATAATAATAATAAAAGAATCTGTCATCATTTGCTCACCATCATGTCGTCCACTTGACTGACTTTCTTCTGTGCAACGTAAAACAAGATGTTTAGCCGAATCTATATAATGACATTAAAGTGAATATGAGTATTTCAAATTTAGATGAACTATTCCTGTTAATGCAATTAATTGCATGAGATAATTTCTAAATAGACACCTAAAATGACTAAAAGCTTTTGCCCAACTAAAGTTTTACAAGAGAAATATGTCACAACAGGACAGACAAGAAAGATGCATGATGCCGTGCTTTAGACGCCACCATGTTTCTGGTGGAATAAACATCATTTGCTGCTCTGATTTTAATTGTAGAATGTAAAAGCATGTTTTTACTTATTCCCCACTGGTTTCCTCTTCAGCTGCCTTTGGGAGTCGAACTGAAGGCGTTTCTGTGAATTGATGCGAGCTCATCCTTCATAGGGCTGAAAGAAAGACAAATGAATATGGAGTTGATGACTCGACACTGATTGTATGCTTGTGTAGACACACTTTGCATTGCTTAATGCATTGTATCACCGACTGTGTAATTAAAAAAAATTTTTTTTTAAAGATTTCTACTCCTTTTTTTTTTTGGTCAAAATCTACTGTATATTATTAAGTGAATGGCTGCTTAAAGGAACAGTGCATCCAAAAATGAAAGTTGAAAAATGTAGAAAATGTAGAAAAATGTATTCACATTCCATCACTTGCTCACCAATGGAAGTGAATGGGTGCCGTCAGAATGAGAGTCCAAACAGCTGATAAAAACACATAGATCATGTACCATTCACAACCCAAGACAGATAAATAAGAAGCTCTAAACAAATTTGAGAGAGGATTTTGATGCAGATTTTTCACTGGAGGAAGTATTATTATTGATTATGAACTCGTATTTAAGCTGAAAGCAAAGGTCTGAAGTTAAAAACGTCTTCATATATATATATATATATATATATATATATATATATATATATATATATATATATATATATACTGTATATATATTGAGTGGAGTGGTGTGAATTATTTGTGGATTATTAAATTGCATTATCCCAAATGTTCACAGAACTCTGCATATGCCTTCGTGCCATCTTATTTTAAGATGTTTATTCAAATATATGTAGGAAAATGTTGTTATTTATCATTAAATACTGATGTTTTTAAGGGAAAATTGTTTCAGTTAGTGTAAATTTCTACAGTAGACTATTTCACTTGTTTGGTTTGAAATATTTTTTTTTTTAAACCTCTCCCTTAAGAGTTATTTCAGTGCAAATAGAAAAATACTGGGATATATATACAGTATAATATCTTAAAGGCTGAAAAATATTAAGGTTATTTTTCATCTTCCAGCCTTGTAGTAGAATACAGTACATTTTTAGAGTAACCTTCCCATCTCTGGGTAAAATATGCATGAAACTCAGAAAGTCCCCATATAGAATTAGGTGCTCCGGTAAAAATGAGTAATTCAATTATTTCACAGGCTTATAATTTGACCATAATTTGCTCGGGTTGATTCAAATCATTAGTAATTCAAACTTTCCATGTAACTTGGCTCAGCCGACTTCAGAAATGAAAGGCCGTTGGTTTTTGCGTACTGGTCAATTTAAGACCTGAACACATGCCAGCGAAAGCCAATCATTCCCACAATCCTCTTGTTCGACTCGCTATGGTCATGCCATGCATTGATAGATCGAACTAAGTGCTGTTCGCTCCTCAGCAGTGGAAACTTGGTCGCAGCGCTCGGAGGGACCGGGTGAATGGAGCCGTTTATGACCGCATCCCTTTTAGCACTCGGCTGCTGAACCGAGACTGTCTTTCCTCAACGTCAGGGGACTAAAGCGGGGGCCCGAGCTCATTTCAGCAGATGGAGAGACGAGTCTCAGTCGTAGCTCGCTCATGACCGCTGCGGTCGAGAGCAGCCGCCACCGAGCGGCTTTACAAAGACAATGGAACAGTGAGGGAATCATTTATCATGGTTTAACATTCCTCTTCTGTGTGTCGACTGAGGTTCACCCCTCAGATGGAGGCTGCGACGTCACAATGCATGCTTTGAAGACTGAAAAACTGCCTCAAAATCATTCATGCATGAAGAGAGAAGCGATATGCGATAGAAAATGGCATTATACGACAAAGAAAAGCACAATATGAGACTTAAAAACCTAGTGAGCAGTTCCAGTAATTCTCCTAAGATCCTCATTTTGGCCAAACTAAGGAAGCTTTTTAGGTTGACGGAGAAAAGACAATCCCACAATGCACTGCGCTGAGCTCAGTAACAAGAAAAACATCCAAAATGATGGAAAAGGTGAAATAAATCAATAAATATACACATTTACATTTTTGATAAATAAAAAGTCTAACTGTTTTGGAAAAAAAAATGGGTATGGAAATGTTTTCAGAAATGCTATGTTCAACTATAAACAAACATTGGACATTTGGTACATTTCTCGAATCAAACTCACAATTTGCAAAACAGTAAGTGCATTTCTCAAAACAACTCATACAAATAGCAAAACACTATGGATTACCTGTAACAGCCAGTCTCCTGCTTAAAATCCTTAGTTAATCACTCAAAAATTAATATCTGTGTCAATGAACATGTCAGTGCCATCAAATGACAAGTCCTTGTGTCATAGTTTATGGATAAGACAGTCAAATCGCTTAGTAATGTTGTCAATATAACAGTGTACTCTGGAGGGATGTTATGATGTAAACTATGGCAACATTTTGGATGACAGTTACTGTATTGAACAGTATGCCATATGCTTATGTATGCCATATATCCATTTCAAAAGTAGAAATTTACACATTACTGTATGTGGGATATTGATTGAAAGAGACTGGGTAGAATTCCCAGTTACACTTTTACTAGTGGTCTGGCCAAAAAAATTATAATACTGTAAAAAAACAAAAAACAATGTCACTGTGATATAGAAATGGAAAAATAAACATGGGCACAAAGATGAAAATAAGTCAATTGTCAGAATGTGTAACTCTTGTGTTGTCCTCTGTCTATACAGTATAAGCTTTCTAACTGAAGATTGGTTTATCATTGGTTTATCATCTACATTTTGTTCATTAGTAAAGATTCACTTGCACAATTCATGCCAGATTGACAAAAAGTCTAATAATAATGTGTAAAAAAAAGTTTGCTTGGCAGTTTATGACAACTAGAACTGATAATGTAGGAAACAACAGAGAATTGTACATAATCATTTGCACGGATGTACCAAAGCATTTGCAACTTGTTCAAAGAAATGAGAAACTGCTTTTTTGATGTTCACAAGTGACTCAATGACGTGAGAATTGAACAGGCAGTTTTGAGAATTTCAGTTCTGACCTGAGAAATGTACCAAAGTGACTGAGAAAAACTGTAACTGTTTTCTACAGTTATACAAATAAATTATATATATTTTTAGAAAATTCGATTTTAATTTTTTTAAGATAAATATGTTTTAGAATTACATTTTAATATATATAATATTTGTAATAATATATATACAAATATATAAAAAAAAAAATATATATAAAAATATATAAATATATATATATATATATTCAGAACACGTTTTCAGCAATGTTATGTTAACCTTTAAATAATGTCATGAGAAAATGGGACTTTTCCCACAACCTATTTCTAATGTTTTCAAAATGTTATAGAATGTAAATTAGCTAAGACTGATTCTCAAAACATTTCAAAAGAATAGACCAATAAACCGTTTTTTTTTTTTAGCATGCATTTTCATTTGACACAAGCAGGGGAAACCTCCCCAACATAAAAAAATAATAATAAAAAAAAAAATCTAATCTAAAATCATCTAATATCTAATCTACTGTAAATTTCTAAAATCATATATATATATATACAAAATTACAAAATATCATTAAGTTTTTGTATTCTTTGAATTTTAATGTACAATACAGTTTTACATTGTTAGCTTCTCAAAATGCTATTGTATGCATAAGTGTCTGTTTGTAATATGCTTCTGAAACATGACGCTGATTTTTAAGCAAACTAAAATACACTAATGCAAGCATGCACTGATTCATATGAAGCGGCGTTGGCCCGTGCAGAATAAAGCCCAGAGAAATGCCACATCCATCCTCCATGCCACCCACAGCCACCGCTGGAGTGCAACACATCGGCCTTGGGCTGCATGCGTGAGTGTGCGTGCATGTGACCTGTGTGTTGAGGACTGTGCTTTGGTGGGGTGGTGGTTAAAACTCATGGGGAAGGGAGGCTCTCTGGATCTTGAGACCGGAAGAGTCCATCTGGAACGAGGCCCAGCTTTGGGACAGGAGGTAGATGGGGTCGTATCAAATGCACACACACACAAATGCACTCCCCCCGCTTCATTTTCTTGGCCGGCATCCCCTGTCTCTCACCGAAACATATGTTTTAAGATATATGTGAGTTCTTTTAATGAATATGTTGGGGGAGTTCCCCTGCTGCCATTGTTTGTCATTAGGTCAAACGAAAACGCTTAGCCAAAACACATCAAAATGTATGCAAATGCACGGCTTTACATGCACAGATACGTCACTCGAACAGAAACCCAACAGTTATGCAATTGATCACTGCAAATAATGTACAACAGATGAAATGTGGTTTCACAACACGTCATTTCTGTAATGTGACGCATTTCCGAAAATAACAATTAGAGATGAAGTGATTACATGTTAATATTTTGGGGCATTCTGACGAATAATTAGGAAGATTTTTTTTTTTTTTTTTTTTTTTTTTACAAGGGTATAGGTTTGGATACAGTATAATGGCAAACAACAGACATTTATTTGCTTGATCAAAATAATTGCTGTGGACAATTTAGTAGCCGCTGATATTGGTAGAATCATGTCAAAGCGTCTATACTAAATTCTACGCCTTGAAAATCATTAGTGATGTCCAACTTCGGAAACTATAGTTCTCTCCTTAAATATGAAGAGGTCAAACAACAGATTAATGACTTCACAAAAGCTTGTGGATGTAATTATAAGTCAGACACTGAAGTACATTGGACAGACACATTTTGTCATATTTCCGACCCCAAAAATCTTGCTCTAAACCTTTTTTTTTTCTTCATTCAAAGTGAACTAGAAAAGTACATAAATAAATGTATGCATTTAGCAGACACTTTGATCCAAAGCGACTTACAGTGCATTCAGGCTAACAATTTTTACCTATCATGTGTTCCTGGGGAATCAAACCCCCAACCTTGCGCTTACTTGCTTGCTAATACAATGCTCTACCACTTGAGCTACAGGAACACTAGATGGAATCTAACCAAAGCTCTGTTAAAACCTAAAGCAGTGAAAACTACGCTATATTCATCACGTGTTTTCTTAAGCTGAAAAAATAAAATAAAAACATGGTTACTAAAGTTAAACTATAGTATCCACACATTAACCATGGTTTTGATACACTTACCATAGTTTAACCAAGGTATTTGGCCTGAACCAAAGTTCTGATCTGAATCAAAAGATTTGTGAAGCTGCTCCGATGCACCAATTTGAATCAAAAGATTCATGAAGCTGCTCCGATGCACCAATTTGAATCAAAAGATTCATGAAGCTGCTCCGATGGCCCAATTTGAATCAAAAGATTCACGAAGCTGCTCCGAATCAAAAGATTTGCGAAGCTGCTCCGATGTCCCAGTCTTGATCAAAAGATTTGTGAAGCTGCTCCGGTGTCTCAATCTGAATCAAAAGATTTGCAAAGCTGCTACATTGTCTCAATCTGAATCAAAAGATTTGTGAAGCTGCTCCGATGCACCAATTTGAATCAAAAGATTCATGAAGCTGCTCCGATGGCCCAATCTGAATCAAAAGATTCGCAAAGCTGCTCCGAATCAAAAGATTTGCGAGGCTGCTCCAATGTCCCAATCGGAATCAAAAGATTCATGAAGCTGCTCCGATATCCCAATCTGAATCAAAAGATTCACGAAGCTGCTCCGATATCCCGATCTGAATCAAAAGATTCACGAAGCTGCTCCAATGTCCCAATCTGAATCAAAAGATTCACGAAGCTGCTCCGATGTCCCGATCTGAATCAAAAGATTCACGAAGCTGCTCCAATGTCCCGATCTGAATCAAAAGATTCACTAAGCTGCTCCGATGGCCCAATCTGAATCAAACGTTTCGCAAAGCTGCTCCGAATCAAAAGATTTGCGAAGCTGCTCCGATGTCCCAATCTGAATCAAAAGATTTGCAAAGCTGCTCTAATGTCCCAATCTGAATCCAAAGATTTGCAAAGCTGCTCCGATGTCCAGATCTGAATTAAAGATTCGCGAAGCTGCTCCAGTGTCCCAATCTAAATCAAAAGATTTGCGAAGCTGCTCCAATGTCCCAATCTGAATCAAAAGATTCGCGAAGCTGCTCCGATGTCCCAATCTGAATCAAAAGAATCACAGAGCTGCTCCGATGTCCCAATCTGAATCAAAAGATTTGAGAAGCTGCTCCGATGTCCCAATCTGAATCAAAAGAATCGCAAAGCTGCTCCGATGTCCCAATTTGAATCAAAAGATTTGAGAACTGCTCCGATGTCCCAATCTGAATCAAAAGAATCGCAAAGCTGCTCTGATGTCCCAATCTGAATCAAAAGATTTGAGAAGCTGCTCCGATGTCCAGATCTGAATTAAAGATTCGTGAATCTGCTCCAATCTCCCAGTCTGAATCAAAAGATTTGCAAAGCTGCTCCGATGTCCAGATCTGAATTAAAGATTTGCAAAGCTGCTCAGATGTCCCAATCTGAATCAAAATATTTGTGAAGCTGCTCCGATGTCCCAATCTGAATCAAAATATTTGTGAAGCTGCTCCAAAGTTCCATTCTGAATCTAAAGATTTGAGAAGATACACCAAAGCTTCAGAGCACATATCGAGAATCACTTGAATGGAACTTCAGAGTGGATTCACAAATCATTTTTCAAGATTTGTGAACCCGCTCTTCAAAGTCCTGATCTGAGTAATCATTTGCGAACCATAATTTCAGGGCAGGAATCGGTGCAGGGATTGCGAACCCGCTCCTAGGTCTCAAACAATCAAATGATTAGCAATACGCGATACGATTGGAGTGCTTCAAAACAGTGAATCATTTTGTGAAGCAATGGATTATTTGATTCTGATTTTCGAAAATCTCTGTTTCACATAATGTACTTTTTAAAATCATTACAAGCAATGTCGAAATTCGAAAATGAATGCCTCTTTTGATCAGTTTTTTTTTTCCTAGTGAAAAGCTTGAACTGAATGATCGAATTGGAACAATTCCAGCGTAATTACTGACTTGGTTTGTTCCTCCACTTGTCACACACTCAGTCATGTTTACATGACGCTGTCAGTACTACTTCTGACTTAGCATGCTGGTATTAAGACATTAACTGAAATAAGTGAAAAAAAGGATGATGTCTACAAATAAAAGCTCAATATTTCCATTCCAAAATTAATATTCAACATATGTTTACAAAGATATTCAGGTGAGGTTTAAGGCAATTTATGAAATGGCACAAAAAGACCAAGAATGTGCATTTAGAAAATAAAATTCTGATGTAAAAGCAGCTTAAATATAATTTGAGCTTGTGAAGACCAGATTGGCCAGGCTGGGGCACCAGTTTTGACCATTTTCACCATATTTTCCCCCCAGCAGTTTAATGTCTAATATTTTGCCTGAAGTCTAATATCTCAAAGGAAAGAACATTAAGATCTAAATAGTTTCTTTTAGGAATTGACTGCATCAATTTGGAGACAGAGTGATTGCATTTTGACAATGTGTAATATGAATCGTGGACCATAAGACCAAGAATGTGCATTAAGAAAGCTTGATTTGAAAGCAGCAATGAGACACGCTTGAGTTTCTGACTGATATTGAGGTCAATCGTCACACTGAAGAGCGGAAGTGTCCGATATCTATACCCTAACCTTTGTTTGCACACAAAAACATAATCTCACCATTATTAAAACCTCCAAATGGACGTCTGCTGATTAGAGCCATTGATCTCTAGAGTTCTCAGAGATCTACTATTACAGCTGGCATTTGTGAGGGGGGAAAAAATGACCAAATTTGATGAGCGCGAGTTTTCCTGAAGCCCAAAAGGTGGCAGACACAGACAACACACAAGAGAGAGATGGAAGACTTTGTTTCTGTCTTCTCAGAAACATTAGGGCCAATTGCTTCTAATGCGACTTCAATGGGATTTAACGGGTCCAGTCTTCACCTACCTAATCGCAACACGCTCTATTGAGACGTGTGACTCCTCATAACTTACAGCGCCGGTCCAAACCACTTATAACTAGAACTGAGCTCACAACCAAAGCCAGAGTACACAGAGCCGTAGCGTACGGAAGTGTGGGTTATTGGGATTTATGGGGAGTTCACAAGCAAAGGCTGTTGAAGGCCATCTTCCAAAAACCCAAGCACTCGCTTTACGTGACGCGTTATGACGTCCGTGAGGTCAACGGAAAGAACCGGCCCGCTCTCGCGTCTGAAAATACAACATGACATCAGACTGTAAAAGGGGCTTTCTTGCTTGACGGATGGTTTTAGCAGTAACTTTATTTATGACAAGCACATCATTATTTGGCTTTTACGGCCTCGAGTGACATTTGAAACAAATGTGCTCTTCAGAAGAAAAGAAAAACACATTGTTTGTTGAAGAAAATAACGCTGGCTGCTAGAGTCGTACATAAGCAATAACAGAAAAACTCGGAGGATCAGGGGAAAACAGGCTAACGAACAACATCTTAAGCGAGTTGGCCAGATTCTCTGGGAGGAATTTCCAGCAGTGGCATGAAATGGCTTTGGTTTGTGTACAGAATGGAGGTCAAGTTCGATGGTGCATTTATTGGAGAAATAGCCAAACCAATGTCGTCAATCGATGTGGAAAATGTTCTCAGTGACACTGAGAATCTGCAGGCGAAGTTAATGGCTTTTTGGGAGCTCAAGTTTGTTGCAAGCACACAGAAAAACGACAACACTTTAATTTTAGCATTACACAAGCGATTGAACGTGGCCTATGGAAAATGTAGAGCACTACTGTGAGTTTTTACAGAGTGAATACTGACCACCTCGGTGTGTCAATCAATGGTTTTTCTCATAATTTACCATAGATTAATGACATCAGGCCGCTTTAACCATGAGGTTTAGGTGTTCTTGATCTGAAAACTAAACAAGACTGCTGTTTTGTCTGCGTTTGCAAGCACACAACCCCAAACAATGATGTTTGGCGCGTCCTGTGAGATATAACATCTAACACCTTAATGAATCTGGGCTGAGTCGAACACTGTGCGCTCATGCATTTGATAAATATTTGGGTGATTGATTTCACTGGACGATTACTCAGTGTGTTAGAGCCGCTGTAAGGTGTGAGTGTGAGTGTGTTTTCAATTAGCTTTGCACCTACCCAGAACACGCAGAGGAACTCAACCAAACGGCTTCATGTTATCCAAACGCTCCACTGTCAGCTAAACCACCTGCTTGGCAAAACTTTCTGCTTTAAAAAAGGAAAACGAGTGAGACAGAAATAAGTCTCCAGGCTATTTTCAGACCAGTGAGGTCATAAATACCTGGATAAAACCATCTATTAACAAATATTAGGGATGGTACTTGTTTTAAGTGACAATCAGTGTTGTTATTCTTGACTAAAATTAAAATTAATAAAATCATTACTTGAAATAAATGTGAAATGAAATAAAACAAACTTATTCATTATTAAGGATGCAGCATAACATAATACTCAAAGCACAGTAGCATATGCTTGCATAAGTACAGAAATGCATCTCATCTTCTTATGATTAACGTGAGCAAAGACAATATAGTTTATTCTAATGATTTATATATAACAGTTGCAGCTTTATTTCTCAAAACTGCAACTTTACTTTTTACAATTTTATCTTTATATCTCATAGTGTGACTTTTTATTATTTTAAACTTTATATCAAAGTCACTTTTGTATTTTATACTCTGAGATGAAAACAAGCGTCTGTAATTGTTCGTTTACATTTATGCATTTGGTAGATGCTTTTATTCAGAGCGACTTACATTGCATTCAAGATCAGCATTTGATCATTTCATGGATTCCAAAACAAAGGCCTGGCGTGTGACAGCTGATCATTATTAATGCATGCCCTTCTCTTTTAAAAAGCATCCTTTGGTGGCGAGTCCATCATTATGTTTTAGTTTGGGATCAGTTTAGTTATTGCTTAATGCCATCAAATATGCTCAGAAAGGCCCGCAAGTTATTAGATGTGATAAAAGGTTATGAAGACAAATGTTTGGTTCTGTACAATAATACATTACGAGCCATAATGAACTGTAGACAATAGTTGGAATAAAAGTAAACAAGGTCAAATTTGATGCCATCTCTATGGTTTTTGAAGTGCTTGATGAATAAATCTGAATTGAATTGAATCTCATGGATACTATCTGTGGATGCACATATGTTAAAACATAAATATGTATCTAAAACATGAATAAATAAAAATAAACAACAAAATTAAATAAAAACTAAATAGAAGATAAGAATAAATAATTACACACAAATAAACAAACAAAAAAATAATAAAATAAACACATACAACAATAAAAATAAATAAACTTTTAAAAATAAAAGAAAAAAACAAACAATAAAGATTAAAACAAATAAATTAACTAAACAAATTAATAAAACACAAAACAGTAAAACAAATAAATAAAAGAATAAATCAAATGAAAAACATTAAAATAACTAAATAATTAATAATAATAATAACTAATAATAATAATGAACAATAGAGTTAATAATAAAACAAAATAAAAAAGCAATCAATAAAATAAATAAAACCAATAAATACATAAATAAAACATATAACAAACAAAAAACACGTAAAACAAATGAAAACATAAAAATAAAATAATTACATAAAAATAATGATAAACAAGCAAACAAATACATAACCAAACAAACAAACAAATGCACAAAAACAAATGAAAACAAACATAATTACATAAAAATAATGATGAACAAACAAATACATAACACACACATACATAAAAGAGTAATGTTGTAAATTATGTTGTAAAACAGACAGAAAAACATGTTAGACCCCTAAAATAAGATCATGCCTTCATAAGATCATCATGCAGGCCTCTGAACAGCCCTGAATAATAAAGGCTTAGCGTGTAACGGCCGATCATTATTAATGCAAGCATTTCGGTGATAAAAAAAGCTTCTATTGTTGCATTGTCCATCAATGTGTTTTTGTTTTGGTACCAGCTAGTTTAGTTAATGCTTAACACCATCAAAGAGGCTGGAGGAGGCCTGCGGGATTTCAACACTTCGGTGCAAGCAGCGCAGATGAACAGAAGACCTGGATGACCTCCGAGCTGAAAGAAGAGACGGGATCGAGCGCATCAATCACGCCTGTACGCCGCTACATCAGTGCTTTATGGCAATTACGTCGCAGGATTTGATTGAAACCCAATCGCTTGCTTGCACAACGTGGGAGAGTCTCAGCGAAGGCAACGGAGCCGTGAGCTTTTCCATGTTTCAGAAGTGTAAGTCATGCACAGTCGAGAACAATGTGACAATGATTAGACGCAGTGATGGACCACCCAGAGCCCATCCTCTTCAGCTGCGTGACTCCTGAAGCACATCTGCATGAGGAACAGTGGGTCTGCTGCTCGTAATGCTAAATAAGGACTGAAACATGAGATTATTCCTTCATCACAGTCTACATTTAGAGGCCTTTCTATAGAGTCAACACGAAACTGTACCCAACTCAGTGTACTTCTATAATCTGATGTGTTTCAGAGAAAAGAAAAAGCATGAGGAGTGACTGTTATATACCTGAATGGAGGTGGATGTGAAGATGGACTCATGACGTCAAGCAAAAAGTAAAGTCATTGAGAACACTACAAACAAAGCAATAAACAAAGGATAAAAATAAGCAATCAATTGAAATAGAAAAAAATGATAGAATATACATCTAAAACAATAAAAAAATTAATTAAAAACAAATTCATAGAAAAACTAATTAAAGATAAAATAAATAAATACACAGAACAAAAAACAACAATAAAACAATAAAACATAAATAAAATAAAAACATACTAAACCAAAAATAATAAATTGATAAAACAACAAATAAATAAATAAAACACACAGACAACAATTAATAAAAATAAATAAATAAATAAAACAAAACTGTAAATAAAAAAATAAAACAAATAAAATAAATTAAAACAAATTAATATATAAAAATAAAACAAACAATACAAAAAATACATATAAATTAATACCTAAAACAAATTCATAGAAAAAAACGAATTGAAGAAAAAATAAATAAATACATAGAACAAAAAAATTATAATAAATTGATAAAACAATGAATAAATAAATAAAACACAAACAACAATTAATAAAACATAATAATTAAAACGAAAAACAACTAAAATAATTAAAGAATAAAACTGAATAAATAAACAGATAAAACAAAATAATAAATAGAAAATAATAAAACATAAATAAACAAAAACAAATGAATAAAAATTATATATAAAAAAAAAATCATAAAACAAAAATAAGACAAACAAGCAAAAAATATAAACTAATAAATATATAAAATATACTAAATAAACAACGCAAAACTATAAAATAGAAATAAATAAAACAATATATATATAGCTGCACTATAATTAGTCCGATTTATAAATCTTGGTTTAAGGAATTCAAAATGCTTGACTAAAAAATTTATGAAAATATAGATTTTTTTGCATGGAAATGAGAACATATACACTGAGGTCGTCATGAGTCCTTCATGAATCATCGATTATTCCTCTAAACCACAATTCTTTATCAATTCAACATACTGCTGATTTTCTTCAGAATGGCTGATTAAGTAAAACCAGCTGTCGTCTGAATTGCAAGTCAAGCGTGTACTTGTTTTTTCCTGTCGATGAATCTTTCAGGACGAAACACAGAGGTTTCTGGTGTTTGTCGGATTCCCGGACGATGATCGGTCCTGCGGCCGGACTGAGCCTCCATCTGAAACGATCAGAGGCTTTCTTTCCATCATCAGTTTGGGTGCAGACTGTATTGTTTCAGAGACGAGGCAAGTTCATGTTATGGCTATTAAAGAAGGGGGGTTATGACCAAAAACAACTTTATTTTTAAATAATTGACTTGAAAGCACTGCAAAAAATGCTTCTTTTACCTTTTTTTTGTTGTCTCTTTTTCTAGCCCAGATATCTAAGAAATCTTAAATCAATAATGATTTTCTAGACAAGTCAAAATTATTGCATGTGAAATGATTGCAATATAATAGTATATATGAAAACTTTAATGTTACCTTAGATTAATCGGGATTCATTTCAGAAAAAAAATAGTGATTCATTTGTTATAATTTTTAAATCAACTGACAGCATATACTGTATATACACACATATGTACACACACACACATATATATAGTCTCTTGTGCTCATCAAGGCTGTATTTATTTGCTCAAAAAATATATAGTTTTTTTCTGTTTTAATATACTTTAAAATATTTCTGAAGGATCATGTGATACTGAAGACTGGAGTAATGATGTTGAAAATTAAATTTTTAAATCACGAGTATAAATAAAATTTTAAAGTATATTAAAATAGAAACTGTTATTTTAAATTGAAATAATATTTCACAAATTAAAAAATTTTAGTCTGAATGCACTGTAAGTCGCTTTGGATAAAAGCGTCTGCTAAATGCATAAAATAAATAACAGTTTTCTTCTGTATTTTTGATCAGATTAATACAGACTTGAAGAAACTTCGGTAAATAATATAAAAAAATCTCACTGATCCCAAACTTTTCACAATAGTATACAGTATATATATATATATATATATATTCATTAGCGTCTACGTGGCCATTAAATAATTTTTCCACATTTTTGTTAGTTGTTTGTATTTATTAAAACATTATTTTACATTGTCGTAATACAAAAAATGAGTCCAATGACACAGTCTTTACTAAATTTAATGGACAATTAAAAACTAAAAGAACACAATGTTCAGAAAGTTGCTTAAATTTTAAATAATTTATATTAAAAAAACAATTCAGACTTGTTGAAAAGCAAACTAATAATAAATAATGTAACATTCATATTACATAATTTACAAAGTCTTACAGTTTGTAGATAAGTGAACTGTATATATATATAATATTCTATAAATTATATGAATATATCTATATTATAACAACACAATATTCTACCCTGTGACTGAATTCTCAATGAATGGGCGGTGTTTGATTTGGTTTGGTGTTTCTCAGAGCAGGGAAGGTGGAGGTGTAAACACTGGCCGGGATAATTGCAGGCTGACATCTCATCTTTTCATAAACTCAGCACAAAAATCTTGATGTGTTTAACATGGCTGCCTCAAAATTACAATTCCTGAAGCTGAGAAAATGTCATTGCTTTTGGAGCACCACAGAGGCTTTGGCCGAGGGCCTCCACTGACCTTGGATCGGTCGGGACCACACACACGTCACCTTCAGCGGGACGTCCTGGCGCAGCTCCTCCAGCCTCAGACCGGTGAGAGGTGAACGCACACTGGTCACTTCCACACAGCTTTTCCAACGCTGCCATGACTAATTTAAGCAAACAGACACAAACAATGTCAGCATGACTGGAGCGACTCGTGCGCCTGTTCAAATCAAAAACTTGAAATAGGAAGATGTTAAATTTGCGATGTTAAATTTTAGGTTAAACTGACCATTTTTGACAGATTTAATACACACACACACACATATAAACATACTGTAAATACAGTAAATTAAAGGGGTCCTATTATGCTCTTTCACAAAGTCTTGGTGTACTAGAACATGCTCTCATGCTTTATGGTTCGACAGATGCATTGAACAAACGGCTCAATAAGTTCTGGGTTTGAGGAAGTCCCGCCTTCTGAACCACGGAATGTGTTGTGATTGGTTAGCTGTCTCAGTGCGTTGTGATTGGATAAGAGCTTAGACGGTGTTTCAGTACTGCCCCACCCCTTGCCAAAGCAGCAAGTTATGTCTGGTGTCAATATTGCCATATCAGTTTGAGCCGGATTCAGACCCTGAGAACACTGAACAAGAGGTTTGCGCAGAAGATCAGCCTCTTAAAAATAACTGCATTTACTATGTACAGACATTAAGTACAACATTAATATGTATTATGTTTATTGTAATTTACTATGTGAATTGCTGTGAAACTATTATACAGTTTAATTAGTGTTCCTGTAGCTCAAGTGGTAGAGCATTGCGTTAGCAAGGTTGGGGGTTCGATTCCCCGGGAACACATGATAGGTAAAAATTGATAGCCTAAATGCACTGTAAGTCGCTTTGGATAAAAGCGTCTGCTAAATGCATAAATTAATTTTTTTTTTTTTTTACATTTATTTATACTATAATGCAGTGTTGCCAGACTTGCACTCTATTTGTGGCGGCATTTCTATGCAAATTTATTCTCTGCCAGCAGGAGGCGTTGTTTTAGGGGTAGAAATCGATTTTTCCCCGATAACTGCTGTACAGAAAGCAGCGCTCCGCTCACAAACACTGCTTTATCAGACATTACATGCAAGATTAAATGAACATTTTCTGAATGAAACAGTGGTATAAAAACACCGGGTTTTGATTTTAAAGCATGCAGTGTTCATGTTTATTCAACAAAGCAATTTATAAAAACTTTTTCATATTTGTAACATTCATATTTACATACATAATTATTCAGGTGCATGTGTAATAACTTGCAAAAACTTGAGACTACAGCAGCACTTCTTCTTCTTCATCGCTGTTGTCTTGTCCGATGCACTCAACCAACCAACTTTTAACCATGACCTCGCCCCTCCCCACCCCCCAACCATTCGACTTTCTGTAGGCGGTGTTTATTGCAATAATATTCTAATGGACTGCTTTGTGACATCACAAGAACACTGGAAAACAACACTGTAGTCCAAACGAGCCATTCGTTGTAGTTCTTGAAAAAGGATGTTTTAAAAACTGAATATCTCCTTTTTGAGCGGACTTTGAGATTTGTAACTTTGTAGATCTTTTTTATGCCCAAACGTACACACTACACACTGACTTAAATTCAAAAAGTGAAAAAGCATAAAAGGATCCCTTAAGAGAACAACCATCAATTTCGTAGGTTTCGAGGTCACTGCTTAGTCCTCTTTGATGTTATCCTAACAGAAGTAGAAAGGCAGTTCCCTATTTTTCAGTAACTATGAGTTATGTCGTGACAAGAAAGGAAAATAGGAAAACGCCAATGAAATTTGGCTAGTGGATTTTGCACACCTGAGCCAGTCCCCATACATATAGGTATAAATAGGCGAATGGACGATAGTGTTTGATCTCCACAAAGCCCTTTACTCATCTGACTGGAAGATGCTGATCCTGGTTGGCATTACGGTACAAACAGCGGTGTCCCTTTCATCAGGCCCAACTGAAAGAGCAGTTTCTCTAAATGCAAATCACATTCGGTTCAAGATGCTGTTCTGTCCGTGCTCTCTTGGTTGTGGCCGTTACCTGTCATCTGTTGATGGACAAACCCTTGTTGAGCTATTTCGTCTGCAACCATTAAAAGTTATTGGTTTCTACAGCGACTCATTTGGCGCACATCATAATATTTCAATGAAACCTGTAAACCGCATTGACCGGTTCTAACTCTATTGCGGTTTGCTTTTACTAGAATACAATCAAATGGCTTTCCCAACTCATTTTTGCATGTGCATGGGCACATTATTTCTTCTGCAAAATTTGCAAGATCAAGGGACTTAACTGAGTCGAGGAATCTGGAGGTGGGTTATTGTCTAATCCGAATAAGATTTACAAACCTTTGTCTAAAGGGTTAGACGTCCACTACAATGTGAAACTTTGACTTTGAACTGAATCCTATCTTAAAAGTGTGGGTGGATTCATTCAATTCGATTCAGTCAGTTGTCAAGATGAGGCTGTTTTGATTAACCTGACTGTGTGTGGCATCATTTATTGGAGGGGCTGGATGAAGCCCATTGTGGATTCATGAGAAAGTGTTGCTTCTGGTTGGCGGCTTGCGTGGTTCAAGTAAATCAAGGATGGTGAATGGAGGCTGAGATTACTCATGGCCACGGCGGCCTCCATCACCACGGGAAGAGCTGCAATAAATCCCACACACAGCAGGCTTTAGGTTACAGATAGAACTAAAAATGGGTCTGAAAGTTGGCTTAAAATAACTTTAAATGGCTTTTTTTGGATCAAGTGGAATAAATAGATATTTTTTCCTCAAAAATATTTAGCATAAAGTCTAAAATCGTCATTGCATTGGCCTGCAAAACAGATAAAACGTTACTTTGTGCACCTTTGGGTTACAGATATGGTTAAAAAGGGTCTTAAAGCTGGTTTAAAATTACTGTAAATTACTTCTTATCTTGCCTATTCAGAATAAAGTCATTGTATTGACCTGAAAAAAAGATTACTAAAAAAGACATTACTTGCTAGGACTAGCATTGACTTAAAAAGTCCTAAAAGTAAATTTTGTCGATCTAGTGGAATAAATAGATATTTTTCTTTGACCTATTCAATTGTAAATTCCATCATATTGGGAATTTGCATGATTCTTACTTTACATTTCTGCCATGGTCACCATTAATATCCTACTCCTAAATATATGTATCTAATGTAGAAACTTAAAATCTTCTGTAAAGCTGCTTTGCAACGGTTTGTATCGCGGATGAAGATTATATTACATTATTAAATTATAGTAAATTATATTATTTTTATTTTATTTGCGAAAAGTATTCTCGTAGCATCACAACTGAAGTTGAGCTGCTGATGTCACATGGACTTTTTTACCGATGTCCTTACTATGTTTCTGGACCTGGGAACATTTCAGTTGCATTGCTGTCTATGGAGGGTCAGAGAGCTCTCGGATTTCATCAAAAATATCTTAATTTGTGTTCGGAAGATAAACGAAGGTCTTAGAAATGAGAGTGAGTGATTAATGACATAATTTTCATTTTGGTGTATACCAACCCATTAAAAGACTGCAAAAAAGACCTTTTGTGGATTTAGTGGTATAGATTGTTTCTCTCAGCTATTAAGTATAAAGTCAGAGAACACCATCATATTGGTGTGTAAAATACATAAAATATTTGTGAATATTTGGATTACAGACGACAGAAAAAAGGTCTGAAAGTTGGTTTAAAAAAATAAAAATTACTTATTGTGGATGAAGTGGATTCAGTGCAAAGACCATGATAGCCATCGTATTTGTCTTTTAATTATATCATGTTTGTCTATGAGACTAAAAAGAGCCATGAGACTCCACAACACAGCTTGACCCCGGGACTGGAAGTGTGTATGTGTGTTCAAGCAATTGACCCTGGCGGCCGGGGTTTCTATTTACTAAAACATGAGGTTCTCCGGTAGCTCCTGTCGGAATAATTTCGTTCTGGTTTAAAAACCTGTCACCGTGAGAGCTATTGCTAATATGCTAATAGCAGTTGTGCTCAAGTTTCTTTTGACCTTGCGAGAAAACGTTCATGTTTACACTGACATTCAGCGATAACAAAAATATACACGTCCATTAACGCGTGTTGTCCTATTGTGGTTTCCCTTGAACGGCGGTGCGGAACGGCTATGGGAAATGTCATTAGGAAGCTGTTACTCGGCACTCTTGCAGGGAAAATTTATGAGGTGTTAAGTACAGCGCTTTACACGAGGGGCAGGAGGGCTCCACTTCACGACTCCCTGAATCTCTCAACAAAAGAGGGAAAACAAGGGATGTCTTTAGGAATATGTGGCTTTTTTTTTCCAGCGTCGCTGCCAGCACCAGTTTAGATCTTCCCGTCCTGTTAATGACACATTTAAATTAGCTGTGGTTGGGTTTTCTTCACATTCATCGAGATTCTTCTTTTTTCCTCGGCCGGCCTCACCTTGGCCTGGTCGGGCTCCGGAGAACCACATGCCAGGGTCACTCCTCTCCCCTCCCACCCAGCCAAACCAGACCCATAATTTTGCTTTTGTTTCAGATGCGGCCTCAGTTATAAAGAAGGAAGCAATGTGGAAAGGTCAACAGAGATGGATGCTGAAAAGAAAATGATTTGTTTAAAAAGGTAAACGCTAGCATGTTGCTGTAAGGCATAATACTGTAGTCAGCACACATTGGGTGTATTTTAATGATCTTATAACTATCAACACCAGTCAATATTTAGCTTTGCCTGTCATCTTGGACAGACTTTGCTTCTTCACTTGTCACTATGCATTCTGGGATTGCCAATGAAAGATAAATGTGGTTCTGCCTTAGACTTTCGCCAAAACAAGGCATCACAGAAGCAGAGTTGATTTAACTGAAAACAGAATGATAGATAATAGATATAAAACAGACTATAGATAGACAGATGGAATTGACAGATAGTAGATAACATGATAGAAATATAACATATATAGAATTAGAATACAGAACAATAACAGTACATAGTTATACCGATAGATAGATAGATAGATAGATAGATAGATAGATAGATAGATAGATAGATAGATAGATAGATAGATAGATAGATGGATGGATGGATGGATGGATGGATGGATGGATGGATGGATGGATGGATAGTTGGATGGATGGATGGATGGATGGATGGATGGATGGATGGATAGTTGGATGGATGGATGGATGGATGGATGGATGGATGGATGGATAGATAGATAGATAGATAGATAGATAGATAGATAGATAGATAGATGGATGGATGGATGGATGGATGGATGGATGGATGGATGGATGGATAGATAGTTAGATAGATAGATAGATATATAGATGGATAGATGGATAGATAGATAGAAATAACAAAAGAACAATAGATAGAAAGATACAGATAGACAGACAGAAACAGAACAAAACTATGATCGAAAGAATTATAGACAAAATGACAGAACAATTGATATATAGATGCATATAATAATAAAACGATAAAACCTATGATGCCTTAAAAATGCTTACCAGTTAGTCGGGTCCAGTGCTCCAGAATCCAGATCTTCTGGAGGAGGGTTTCCCTGACAGGGGCCTCCTGCTCAAACCACGGACCGTCAACCATGAGGATCTCCTCAGAAGAGACGCTGGGAGCCGCGGTGGCCGATTAGAGCATACAAAGGGTTCTTCATATTTTCCTGCATGAAATGGTTTATGAAGGATGAAAGTAGTCCCTCGTCCTTCTCAATGACCGATGATTGCCATTAAGTATTCATTCAAAAGAAATTCCCTAAACTCACAGGCTTTACAAATTTAATACATTTGAGTACCAGGAAAACGACATTCCCAAGCCTTCAAACTCTTCAAGGATCAAGTGGGGAAAAAAATGAATAAATACAGCTAAACAATTCAAAACAATAACCTAAACAAAAAGTCTAAATGGCTGTGCCTGGGCATATTAGACGAAATCATGTCATTGTTGCTGCACTGGTAAAACTGCTCTTTTAACTGCCGTCTGGCTATGATTTTATGCCCACTATGTAATATGTTATGTTCTGCTTTGTGCACACAGGAATTGTGGGTAATCTTTAGCAGCACTATTCAATGTTGCCTCCACTCCCAGAGGAAAATATAATCCATACGGCAAAAATATTACAATAGACAAAATAAAAAAGTATAGTAAAATTGAGGGTCAGTTTTTTGAAATTGAGATTTATATGTTATCTGAAAGCTGAATAAATAAGATTTAACCATTGGTGTATGGTTTGTTATGACAAGATGATATTTGGCTGAGATACAACTATTTGAAAATCTGGAATCTGAGGGTGCAAAAAAAAAAAAAGATATTGAGAAAATCTACTTTGAAGTTGTCCAAATGAATTCTTGGCAATGCATATTACTAATCAAAAATTAAGTTTTGATATATTTACGGTAGGAAATTTACAAAATATCTTCATGGAACATGATCTTTTAATTAATATCCTAATGATTTTTGGCATTAAAGAAAAATCTATAATTTTGACCCATACGATGTATTTTTGGCTATTGCTACAAATATACCCCAGAGGCTTAAGACTGCGTTTGTGCTCCAGGGTCACAAATAATAAAACAAATAAAATGCATAATATTAAAATATAAAATAAGTAATATAAATTTGCAACATGAAATATATCATTTACAAATAGCCATTTATTTAAGAAAGTGCATATTATACTCACTCAACATCAATGAAGGTCTACACTTAATCTCATTGCTGTAACATCTGAGATATTAAAAATAAATCTACCTATCTAAAGTGCAACAAACAAAACATTGTTTTCCCCATCATCATTCCTGAATGGAGGTGTAAGAGTTGGAAGAGTGACACATGAGGGCCTCATTAATCTAGGAAGAGGCTTTACATGCCTCACAGTCAAACAAAATGCTGATTTTATCTCAGCTTTGACAGAAACGCCACTGACTGTAACCCGTCCTCACTGTCTGCTTTTGTTCCCTTCAGTTTGCTTTTACAAGTCTGAGCTTAAGGCAAATGGTATGATGGTGGAAATGTGTCAACTGTGAGATTGGGCTATACACTGAGGAAAAACAAATAAAGTGTAGAAACAGTTTTCATTTAGAGACTGCTAGCACATTTCAGTTCCTTTAAAAGAAATAGTAACATATTGAATTAAATATGATATTATGATATATATATATATATAGATAGATAGATAGATAGATAATATATTGTAAAATATACTTTATACTTTAACAGTGGGATACTGTAAATATACCGTGTACAATGATAAATTTGCTATGTTAATATAAAGATTTTTTTTTTATCATTAATTTTATACAACTGATTATTTGGCACCCATTAAGTTCTAAATAAAAGGCAAAAATAAACATAAATAATATTCATTTGTGAAGCAATCAATTAACTGGAATATTAAAAAATAGTTGCTGCTCAGTATTGATTTGCACACATTAACTCACACTAATAGAAATATTCATATAAAAAGTAGCATTTGCCTTTTTGTGTGATTAATTTTACAGAGTATATTTTGGTTTTCATCCATTAAGTTCCAAAAAGAAGGAAAAAATATATTAATAATAAGATTAATTTGTGAAGTTTTCAATTCCCTGGATTATATAAAAATGTATAATAACTAGATTTTTATAATTGCAGTGGTATAAAATGACTAGATCTGATGAACATTTTGAAAATCAGATTAATATAAAGTAAAATGTTGCATATGAATTATTGTCTGACTCATTTTACAGTGTTTTTTTTTTCATTTTTATTTTATTTTGCTTCCATTAACTTCCAAAGAGAAATTGAAAATAAACAAACAAGATTGATTTACAAAGTATTCAATTCACTGGATGATTAAAAATGCACACAATACTACATGATTATACCATAGGATTTAAAAAAATTTTTTTTTACCACTTTCAGTGATAAAATGACTAGATTTGATAAATATCTTGCAATGTTGATCACTATAGCTTTGTTAACTCAATATAAAGTGTTTTAAATTATGCATTATTATTTTATGTGAAAAACAATATTTCTTTATTAGAATCAATGAAATTCCAAAGAAAAAGGCTTAAATATTTATTAATAATAATATTAATTTGTGAAGTAAAAACCACATGAAAAATCCCAGGGACCCAAATTTCTTAAACCTTTTTTTTATTATCCATGTTGTTACTTGCGACCACTGGAAGTTGATAATGCTTCTGCAAAGAATCCCAACACTCAGTGGCATGGGAGGGATATCCAGCCCAAACCACTGATCGTAGATTTGTCTGTTTATGTTTTCCCAGTCTCTTGTACGGTTCCCGAAACTCTCTGGCTCTTTGCAGGCCTCACCACTCCAAAACAACCCTGTAACTGTGACTTCTGAAAGCCTGTGGCTATTTGTGTTTTGATGGACAACCTGATAGACAATGAGCTGTCCAGTTTCATGAAAGTTAGAAATCTTAAATTCGTTGAGCGTATTTCCATCCGCTAGTCTCTGCGTCTGTTACGAACGGGTTACTTTTGTGCACACAAGACACAGATATGCGATCCAGCACAGTAAGAGCATGGTTTTTGCGTTTGTGAAACCATATTTATTTACTCTGGGAAGGTTAATAGTGCATTATTTTATCTGTCACTGAGCCTATGGCATGGCGAATGTAACCCCAGGCCCTGATTCTTCAGCTCTATGAAAGCACTTTGTCTACAAGCGTGTCCAAGTCAGTCTCATAGACTTGATTTATAGGATTCTTTTAAGCTACTTTTCTTGTATGCCTTGCTCGTGTAAACAGACGTTTGCGTTGCGGCCTGCATGAGGAAATTTGAAGTTTTACAAGTTAAAGCAAATACATTTTAATCTGACAGGTGACAAGAATAAATGTGATGCAGTTGGCAAAGATATGCCAATAAAGTACTATTAAACCTTACATTAGTGAATCCTACACTACAAAAAAATGTTATTCTTGCTCAAAAAGGTAAAATGAAGCAAGATATAAAATCTTCTCTCTCTCTCTCTCTCTCTCTCTCTCTCTCTCTCTCTCTCTATATATATATATATATATACAGTATATATAAAAATTATATTTTTTAAGTGTAAACTCTCTTAATTTTGATAGATTGTTTTAGAAAAAAGCTTGTTATTTTGCATCTGAAGTAAATGTACAGTATGTTGATTTAAGAATGTTTAGGTATTTGTGTGGAAAACCAATCGAAAACGGCTTAATACTTAAAACAAGAACAATTATCTAACAGGTCAGATGAATCATCTTAATCCCTCTTTGAATTCAGTAAATGTTTCTGACACCATTAGCAGATTATTATTATTTTTTTTAATATCAAGTCACTTAATATTGATACACTTTTCAGAAAACAAGACATAATACTAATTTCATTTCGAATCTTAAGCAAATGTATATAAGAACATTAAGACAATAATATGGGAAAACAAGTTAAAATTCTTAAATTATGATTTAAACAAGATCAAAAATCTGCCAAAAAGGTCTTAAGAATAATCTTGTTTTTCCATCTAATTAATTTTTTTTATTTGAATTAATTAATTTATTTTTATGGCGCCATAGAACATAAAAAAAAGAATATATATATATATATATATATATATATATATATATATATATATTGTAAACACAGTATAAACTCAATTAATTTCACTTAATTGAAAACAGGAAATAGTACCTTGTGTCATTTTGCATCTCCAGTAAATGTATGATGATACAAGAACATCTAGATATTGGCTTGGCGGAAAAAAAGTCAAAAATATTGAGCAAAGGCATCTTTTTTTGCACTGTTTACATTAATATTTCGCATTTATTCTGCTTTCAAACAACGAAGAGTTTAGTAGTGGTGGAAATTTGCATTGCAGTTTCCCACACAACTCTTCTTTGACATCATGCAAATGCTATTACTGACTTTGCTAGATAATCAAACGCAGCAAATGGTTTTTTGAAAGCCACCATAGGAATGTTTCATCATGAGGTAGGCCTCGCAATCGTACTTGTGGCTTCTGACGATCTGAAAACCCAGGAGCTAGAGAATTTACCTCAGACAAACAACCAGGCACAACTACAGACAAAACAAATTAGCGTCTTGGAATGAGACGCAAAACCCAAACAAACACCAGAGATTGTTTGGCCAACCGTGCTCACCATTTTTAACTCTGTGTGCATGTTTATTTTTCTGTTTTCTGGTTCTCATTTGCTTCAGTTTTCCATCCGTGAGGTCTCCATTCTGAACATGACTGAACAACCAGAATGGGTAATCCCACAAAAAAAGAGTGCTTCCCTTTTTTTTCGGCACATCATAGGTTGCCCTTAAGTTCACCATGGAGGAAAACAATACAAGTCTCTCAATGCAATGATGTGCTTTCCATGACTGCAATAGTTAATGATTAGTTGGTAAACACTGTAAAGACAGCCTCGAGCGGCAATTCATTGCATTTAAGCATTTGAATAGACAAAGAGGAACATTTTAAAATGGCAGTAAACTCGCTGCATCTTATGCTAATAGCTGTGTTTTGGAAAATGGTAGCTGGTTTTATCTGGTCATTTGCAGGTCAACCAAGAGCCAAAAACCAGCCTGACTACCATATAATGGAATGACTAGCTGGTTGCTGGTTGATTTTTGGACTGAGATGGCCCAATTGCACTCAAAATATAATTTTCTCTATGAACTTAAATTATTTTCCACTAAATTAAAGACTAGAACAAAGTTAACTGTAGTAGAGCCCTGACAGAACCGAATAAACACCAATAAATTTAGACAAAGTACCACCAGTAGTGCAATAATACAATGCTAAAAAAGTTGTAGGGTGTTGTACATTTTTGGGTCATTTCAATAATCCAAACAAAACTTTTTTTTACTATAAAGAACCTTTTGTGCAATGGAAAGTCTCTATTGATGTTAAAGGTTCTGCTTTGTGCACACAGGAATTGTGGGTTATCTTTAGCAGCACTATTCAATGGTGCCTCTACTACCAGAGGAAAATATAATCGATATGGTAAAAATATTACAATAGACTAAATAAAAAGTATTGTACAAATAATAAACAATAAAATGTTGCCCAGGATCACAAAACCAGTAATAGGCATTGCTTTTAAATATTGGTGCATATAAATACAGAAACCTCAAACTACATGTCACCATTTGATCTGATGCACCCTGCAAATGCCTTTAAGAAATATAGAGCCGTTAATGTTGGTGCAGTGAAAGCAACCAATCCACAATGGTCAAAAAACTACCATGTGTTCCATCAAAACTGTCATCCAAATGTGCAATTGTTTCGTTTACATTTTTGGGAAGGGTCTCTTTTTCACACAATTCATACGTGACACGTCGTTAAAGATATTTGCGTCCTTACCAATGTTCCCTCCAAGTCAAACGCCGCTCGCCCCTTTTGTGGTTCCTCTATGTCATTTCCAGAACAGAACAATATTTCCCTGATTAATTAATTTCGACCAGCAGAAGTTCAGCACAACATATAAATATAAAAAAATGTCTTCTTTATTGAAACCACAAAGGATGCTAGTATTATCCAAAGCACACAACCTTTCTGGAGAGGTCACTCACCCTATTTTCTACTCTGGTGGGCAGGGGAAGCAGTAGTGACCATTGGAATGTTCTGGTTTCACTTGTATGTTTGAGCTTAAGCTTTCCTGATACCCTCTTCCCAAGCACAGCACCACTACCGACCAACTGGCCCCTGCCATCTCATCCCACGGCCCCCAGAACTAGTGGCTTGAAGCCCTTGCTCTGGCTCCAAATCCACTGGATGGGTGCAACTTCCTGAAAACAACAGTAGAGTGTAATCTGTGGAATTACCGGGGTATCTGATAAAGGCTTGTGTTTGTGGCCAGATGTGCTGTGGAGAAAAGTCTTGTTCCAATTAAAACTCTTAAACATCCATGGAAGTTTTCCATCACTCAAAAGGTTCTTAAAAGTCGCAAAAAGATTCTTTAGATTTTTTAAATGTTCTTTACACTAATAATAAAAAAGCTTATTTTTAGAAGTGTTCATTTAAAAAGTTTATTTGGAGAACTTTGTTTTGGAACCTTTATTTTCAGAGTGAATAAAGAACCTTTTGTTCAATGGAAATGGATTCTATAGGTTAATTATGGAGCCATAGAGTGTACCATGTTCCAAAATGCAGCTATCAACAGGCATTGCTTTTAAATATTGGTCCATATAAATATAAAAACCTCAAACTAAATGCCATTAACAATCAATTGAGCCACTGCCATATTAGCCCATAGCTCCCTAAAACCAGTGGCCCTACAAACCTACTCCCCTTCTCTGTGGGGTGGTGGGTGGAACTTCCTGAGAAAACAGTAAAGTGTAGTCTGTTCAGTTGCCTGAGCATCTGATAAAGGCTTGTTCTTGGCCAGATTTAATGTTGAAAAAAGCACTTATGCTCTTCTTGTTCCTCAAAGTATCGGGAACTGGAGGACTATTACTGGAGGTGCTTGGCATCCAATTAAAACTCTTTAACATCCATAGAACTTTTCCATCACAACAGAGGTTATTTGTAGTGGAAAAAATATTCTTTAGACTTTTAAAACGTTCTTCACATAAATAAATATAAAATCTTAGAATTTAAGAACTGTTCATTTAAAGGTTATTGTGGGAACCAAAAGATATTCTTATTGCATCACTATGAAAACTCTCTATTGGAACTTTTATTTTAAGAGTGCATAAAGAACGTTTTGTGTAATGGAAATTGATTTTAGGGATTTAAAAGATTTATCATGGAGCCGTAGAGTGTACCATGTTCCAAATGCATTGCTTTAAAATGCTGGTCAAAATAAATACAGAAACCTCAAACTAAATGCTACCACTTCTGATCAACCTGGGCCCCTGCCATTCCAGCCCATGGCCCTCCAAATCCACTTACTTTCTTTTTGGGCTTTTCTGAGACAACAGTATGGTGTAATCTGTGGAATTACCATTTCATCAGATAAAGGCTATAGTGTTCTCGGTCAGATTTGCTCTCTTACACTCTCCTTGTTCCTCAGAGAATTGGAAATGGATTACTCTATATGCTTGGCATCCAATTAAAACTCTTAGTCTTGCCACCGATTCCACGCCAATGATTCAGTTCCAGGAAGGCATCTCGTCAGATAACACAAACTCGAAGATTATCAGGTCAAAAGTGAAAGGTTAGTACCACGAGGGCAAGGATTTGCCCTAGCAGGTGTTGACCCGAAAGATCCAACACTGGTAATCCCCATTTCGCAACCCATGGGGAAGTGTCTCTTTTTTCTAAGCCTAGCTTTGTTTCTTAAAAGCCGCACGTTAGGGGGATTATTCCGTCAGCCAAATTTACTGCCAGTAGACTGTTTATTTCTATGCAACAATAAAAAATTCCAGCTTTTGGCTGGCATTCGACTGACTGACACTGGCACTGGAGCTTTGCATGGAGGTATTCTTTTAATGGAAAAGTGATGATTATTCAGCTTCCACCTGGTCATCACAGCAACACAATGACGAGATAATGAAGTAGACCAAACGCTGGCAGGCCATCCTCTTCAAATCCCCTGTACTGCTTTTTGTACACGACTCTGCAATAGTTTTCTAGTTTAGTGGGGTTTGCTATTGTCTTCAAATTATTTATTTGTTAATAATGTGAAGAGATTTTGCTGTACTTTTTATCCAGCAGAGAGATAATGTGGGGTTTAAATGTCTAAAATCTGATGTGGACTTGGATTTAGAAATGTTAAGATCATAATGAATTTCAGATTTACAATTTCCTTATATAAGTAAATGAGTGAAATTAATCACGTGACTCTCTTTCTTTGGATTACCTCAAATCATGCTAGTGAACATGATCATCAGGTTTTATGTCATTAAAAAGCAAAAAAAGAAAAAAGAAAATAAAAAACATAATGTAATTTTTATTTTTCACTCAGGTTATACAAATACATTAAAATTAATATTTGAATATTTCTATTAATATTATTTTATTTTTATTTATTCACACAAACACACACAATTAGGTACAGTATATTAAATTAAAATACTTTTTTAAAAATATTACATTAAAATAATTGGTAACACTATTTTAAGGTGTCCTGGTTACAAGTTACTATTTAAATATTAAAACAATAGTGCATTTGCTAATATAAATGCACCATCAATTAAAAGTATTATTATTTCTAAATATAATTTTTCATATTTTTAAATATATAGATAAAATGATAATAATTTCATTATTAAATCCTAAACATTGTAACTCTAAGAAAAAGTGCAAAACTCACATCAAACACAAATTTTGTTTAGTTTTATTTAAAGTTCATTCGTTAGTTTTATTTAAAGATGTTTAGTTTTGCTCCTGGGTACAACAAATGTATTTGCCACCGAAGAGAATAAGTAGGTGTTGGAGCCATAGGCAGGAAACAATGCAATGGTGATGAATTGTCCTTCAGTATTTTAGTAAGAGTACATATGGTGGCTTCCTCACGCCTCTCACTCAATGTTGGGAGAGTTGAAGTTGGAATGCCTATTATCCAACAGCATCGCTTTTGAATCCTCTCTAACTCCTTGGAGAGGCCTTTAGGTGGACCACCCCAAACTGGATTAGCATATTCGAGAACTGGCCATATAAAAGTCAAATATACTTGCACTAAAACATCACAAGGAAGACCCGCTTTTTTTGCAGTGCAAAGACAGTATATGGGGGAATATTTGGGGTGCACCTTCGAAATCATGTAAGTCAGACGATATTTGAACTCCAATCAATTTAAAGGTGGAAACTCTACTAATTGCATGTCCTGAGAAAACAGGAGAGGGAGGTGGGAATGTTGTCCTCTCTCCTAGCACTAATTACCATGTCCACAGTCTTAGCTCCATTCTTGCCAATGTAAATTCCTGTCTCTATTCTACTACAGAGTCAAAGGCCTTCTGAGTAAGTACAGGTAAAGATCCTATTAAAAACTCTGTGATTGTTAGATCATCAGCATATTTTACAGGTATTACCGAAGGAGGCAAATATTTATACATATGACAAAAAGCAGAGGGGATAGAAGTCCCCCTTGAGGAACACCAGCTGGAACTGGAAAGGAGTTAAGACACACAGGAGCCCCACTTCACCCTCTGCTCTCTGTTACTCAGATAGCTCCTTACAATAATGTATCCCTCCAGAATAGCATCTTTGAGAATTCCTTCAAACACTTTTCCAACACAGCTGATGTGATCTGGCGATAATCTGCAGGAAAACTAGGCTTTGCTTTCTTAGGAATAGCTTTGACTATAGCCTCTTTCCATTGTTTTGGAAAAATTTTATGCTGGATGCATGCATTGAAGTTGTCACATAACACCGGTGCCAACTCTTCATGAAAAGTCTTTAGCACCCAAGGAGAAACGCAGTCCTTACCAGCAGCCTTAACTTTACGGAGTCTAGTCTTAACTTGTCCAATACTCAGAGGAGGTACACTAAAATTTGACAGCTTGCAGGTAACTTCCTCCTCAGACAAAGAAATAAGGCTCGCATAATTCCTCAGCAAAGTGCCTAGCCAGAGTGTCACACTCACGTTGCATGATGTTTTGATCCTGAGACACCATGTCACTCTTATCTCCTTCCATCCCCATTCAATTCTTCACTGACTTAAACCATTGTTTGCTTGGAGCATCACAGTTCTGGTAATATTGTTTCTTTGCATTCTTGATTTTTTTGGCAATGATTGATTCTAACTTTCTATAAGAGGTTTTGTAGCCAGATCAAAAAGCACACTGCCTATCTTTTTTTAATGGAACTATTTTATCCAAGATAGATATAAGAGTGGAAGTAAAGGCACCAACCTTAGACTCAGGATCCATAGCTTCATGAATATAGGAAAAATCAGTAGTGTTCAAAAGGAGGCCCAATTCCTTGATTGTCTCAAGGTTACTTTTTCTGCAAAAAATATGTTTAATAAACTTGGTGGACCAGTTTCCTGCATTTATCAAAATAGTCTGATGGTCAGAAGAGCCAACAGGAGGCAAATGCTCAGGTGTCTGATACCTTGAGGAAACATTGGTAAATATAAAGTATAGTTGACTAGCATTTTTTGTTGCTCCAGACCATGTCTGTTGCAGATGGTTTCAGACTTGTACTTACAGTATTTGTATCACCAAGAATGCCAATTCCAGCCTACTGATAGTTAAATTAAATTAAATTTATGCATTTAGCAGACGCTTTTATCCAAAGCGACTTACAGTGCATTCAGGCTATCAATTTTTACCTATCATGTGTTCCCGGGGAATCGAACCCCCAACCTTGTGCTTGATAGCACAATGCTCTACCACTTGAGCTACAGGAACACTATTGAGTTACATTCAATATAGTGGTGAATATTTAACCTGCTTTTAAATATTGGTATATACTAAATAGTTTAATATAAATTATGCTATGTTGTGATATAATCTGCTATTATCACATAAAACTACCCTTGTAGTGATATAAGCATTTTGTCTAGTTAGAGGTTAATCCAGTTTCTGTCTGGTTTGTCTGTCACATCCAGGAATAGCCAGCTGGCCATCGACCAACCAAGCAGGATGTATGTGGCCACCTAAAGTTCCAGTGTTTCCTGTTTACAACAGCATGTGTGACACTTTCTTGGTTTGCGTTTTTGAGTCTGCCTCCGGAATGCTTTAGGAGCACCTCAATTTTATGCACATGCAGCTCAGTGTCGGTCAATGGGTCAGCAAACACGGCACAATCCCAGCATCACAACACAGAGTTCCCAACGTCTGTTTGGTGTTTTTAAAGGAAGTGTGCTGGACTGATGAAACCACTGAATGATGCTCTTGTGAAAGCCCATGTGAAACGTGAAATATGAAACGTATATTCTCATGGCAAAGAAGAAAACCACAAAGACAGATTGAGCCGATGTGGTGACTATGAGGCTGTGAAGACAGGAGCGACAGCTCACATGAACGTTAGATTCTTGTCATAAGGCAAGCGCAGTGTTATTGTTTCCTGTTCATACAGATCGCTGTACTGTGTGGAAAGTCCATGTTTTTTCCTTGGTTTTTAGGAAACCAAGAGACATTCCATTTCTCACCATTTGACCTTCAGGTAGAGACAACAGTGAACATATTAGCAAATATCAGGCAGAGCACTTAATTACTGTATATTTAGGCCAGAAACACTAAATGATGTCAACTTGTCAAACTATGTCAACACACTTTTGCATCCATTAAAGCAGTGGTTCCCAGCCACGTTCCTGAAGGCCCCCCAACACTACAGGTTTTCCATCTCTCCTAAATCAAACACACCAGATTCAGATCATCAGCTCATTAGAGGCTCCAAGACCTGAAATGGGTGTGTCAGACAAATGATGAGTTGAGAGAGATGAGAGTTTCAGCTCAAAATTCCCCACAGATCATTTATTTATTTATTTATTTCTGATATAGGGTTTCGGAGCGCACACATCCGAAGTACTAGAGTCCAACCGATTTCGGAGCAAATTGGGAGCCGATGCCAATACCGATATTAGGGAGTAAAAAAAAAAAAGTCCAATATCGATACATTGGTCGATATTCTTTATGTGTGGACAGACCGGTAATGTATATAGAATTCAATATATAAATAAACAGAATATACATAAACGCATTTGTGGACGATCAAACACTGATAATGGTGAAACAAAGATACTTTATGCATGGTATTTAACAATTTTTTAAAAAACATTTTTATGAAATGTTTTCTTTTTTCTAAATTCTGTGTCGTGTATTTTCTGGTAATCAAATGAAAATGCAGAAGATGAGAATTTGTATTTAAACTGTTTTTTTTTCTTGCAGTTTAATATTCACAGAATTTCTGCATTGCGTAAATCATAGGGCTCTACTAATGTAGCAAATTAGTATGATAAGCTCATTGTGAGAGTAAAAGAGACAATGATTATTTACTTAATAGCATTGCGTCTCGCCAACTAGGTGACGATGTAGCGTTAAATCACCATTCAACAAACTCAAGGCACCACTGCACTGCGTCTATTGGACTGCAGAAAGATACTAACTTTTCAATCTGCTACATTGCTGACTGTACTAACAAACTATGCTGACTTAAGAAATGTGATGTGATGATGTGATAAGCATGAGTGACATGGCAGTTTTAAAGGACGGTGTTTAATGTTCGCGCCATCTGCAACACTTGGTCAAGCCAGCTGCTGTAACGACTGGGGTAAAAGGAGTGGCAGGAAGCAAGTGCGAGTTAACACAGTTTAATGAGAACAATGATACAGGACAACAATAAGACACAAAGATGACGCTGAAAGGAATACACAGTCCAGGATGGTGCAGGTGAGTGAAGGATCCGGATGGTGGAAATGAGTTGGCAGCAGGAGAGGGTGTCACAGGAACTGCGGGGAAGCGAGCCGAAAGTAAGTGATGTTGCTTGTTGGTGATGTGCGGAGAGTGGATGGGGTTCCGGGGAGACACGGACATCCAACGCAGAAACACACAAGAAAGCAAACATAAGTAAAGTACATGAAACAACACTCTCACAAACACAAGATGTTAGACAAGCCAATATATAGGGAGGAGTAATGAGTGACAGCTGTTGCTGATGACAATTAGCGGAGATACCCACAAACTAATCAGTGCTGACGCGTAACACACAGACTTCACCCACATAGTGAGATAGTACCCACCCCCCCCCCCCCCCCCTGCAGGAACGCCTCCTGGAGTTCCCAGAAGGGCCTACCTGCTGATTGTAATTGTCAATAAGGGAGTGATCCTGTATGTCCCTAGCAGGTACCCAACTCCTCTCCTCCGGACCGTAACCTTCCCAGTCCACCAAGTACTGGAATCCTCGTCCCCTCCGTCTCGAGTCCAGAATACGATGTATCGAATAAGTTGGTTCCGCATCTACGAGATGCGGCGGTGGGGGAACCGGGGTAGGTGGATTAATATGTGAATAAAACATGGGTTTAATTTTGGACACATGGAAGGCGTGATGAATTCTGCTGTACGCTGGAGGTAGTTTGAGGCGGACTGTCACCAGACTAATAATCTTGGTGACAGGAAACGGGCCAATACATTTGGGAGCTAATTTGTTAGAAACCGAGCGTAGAGGAATATTGTTAGTAGAAAGCCACACTTTTTGACCCACGGCGTATACGGGAGGCTTCGACCGGTGGCGATCGGCCTTGGCCTTAGTGCGCTCCCTCATCCGGAGCAGAGTCTCGCGGGCTCTGGTCCATGTGCGGTGGCACCTCTGGACAAATGCGTGAGCAGAGGGGACCGCGACTTCAGACTCCAGACTAGGAAAAATGGTGGCTTGTAACCTAAGCTGCACTGAAACGGAGAGAGGCACGTGGCTGACACTGGTAACGAGTTGTGAGCGTACTCCACCATAGAGAGTTGTTGGCTCCAGGAAGAAGGATTCTTGGAGACTAAACATCGCAACGTTCTCTCTAAATCTTGGTTGGCTCACTCAGACTGCCCGTTACTCTGGGGATGGTAACCCAAAGACAGACTAACCATCGCTCCTAACAATTTACAAAACTCTTTCCAAAATTTGTATATGAATTGGGATCCCCTGTCAGAAACCATGTCTACCGGGAGGCCATGTAACCAAAAGACGTGATCCAGGACAGTGATCGCTGTCTCCTTGGCTGTAGGTAATTTGGGCAAGGGAATGAAATGTGCCGCCTTCGAGAACCGGTCCACTACGGTCAAAACGACCGTCATGCCATTAGAGGGCGGGAGGACGGTAACAAAATCTAGAGTGATATGTGATCAGGGTCTCGAAGGGACAGACAGCGGTTGAAGAAGGCCATCTGGAGGTCGGTTAGGATTAGGATAAGAATAAAAAAGACGTGACAAAGAATCGGGTTTAACATTTTTGGAACCAGGGCGGTACGACAGAGTGAAATCAAAGCGGCCGAAAAAAAGTGCCCACCGAGCCTGCCTGGAATTTAGTCTTTTGGCAGTTTTAATGTACTCTAAATTCTTGTGATCGGTCCAAACAATGAAAGGTACCCCTAACCCTTCCAACCAGTGATGCCACTCCTCTAAAGCTAATTTGACAGCCAACAATTCTCTGTTACCAATGTCATAATTGCGTTCAGCAGGAGATAAACGATGTGAGAAAAACGCGCAGGGATGCATCTTATCGTCCGAGGCAGCACATTGGGAAAGAACTGCTCCTACCCCCACCTCTGATGCGTCGACCTCCACCACGAACTGCCGTGTGGGATCAGGGGCTACTAGGATGGGAGCCAATACAAAGCGGCTCTTGAGGTTGGTAAATGCAGTTTCGGCTGCATCAGACCACCTGAACGGAGTACTGGGGGAGGTCAAGGCGGTCAGAGGTGAGACAAGTTGGCTGAAATTACGAATAAAACGTCGATAAAAATTGGCGAACCCCAGAAACTGCTGTAGGGCCTTACGGGAATCTGGAGATCGCCTTAACTTTGTCAGGATCCATACTTATTCCCTCGGACGAGACGATATACCCTAGGAAGGGAACAGACTGTGAATGGAATACGCATTTCTCCGCCTTGACAAAAAGACCATTCTCAAGTAATCTCTGGAGCACTCGTCTGAAGTGTTGCACATGTTCCTGGAGAGATGAAGAAAAAATCATTATGTCATCCAGGTAAACATATATAAACTGATCTACCATGCCTCTCAACACGTCATTAACGAGTGCTTGGAAAACCCCTGGCGAGTTGGAGAGCCCTCTAGGGGTGTTAAAGGCGGTTTTCCATTCAATCCCCCTACCTGATGCGAACCAAATGATAAGCATTACGTAAATCCAATTTTGTGAATACGGATGCTCCCTGTGACCTCTCGAAAACTGAAGACATCAACGGCAAAGGATAGGTATTCTTTATCATGATGTTGTTCAGCTCTCGGTAGTCAATACAAGGTCGCAGAGAACCATCCCTCTTACCCACAAAAAAGAATCCCGCCCCCGCTGGAGAAGAGGAAGGATGGATGAACCTCGATGCCAAGGAATCAGAAATGCATTTTTCTCCATGGCCTCCCTCTCCGGAATAGAAAGAGAGTAAAGTTTGCCTTTAGGCGGGGACTTATCTGGAACTAAGTCTATAGCACAGTCATAGGGACGATGCGGAGGAAGAGAAGCAGCACGGGACTTACTGAACACCTCCTTCAGGTCCAAGTACTCTGCGGGCACGTTTGATAACACCATGGTCTCCTCCTGAAAGACAGAAACAGGCACAACAGGACAAGCAGAAACCAGACAAGACTTATGACAAATTTCACTCTACAAGGTGACTGTGTTGGAACCCCAATCCACTCGTGGATTATGTTTGACCAACCAGGGGTGACCTAAAACAATGGGAGCGACAGGGGAGTCCATAAGGAAAAATGATATGGTTTCGTTGTGATTGCCTGAGGTGAGCAGAGTTATGGGTTCAGTGTAGTGAGTGACGTGTGGCAGTTCCTGGCCATTGAGTGCGGTGACATGGATGGGTAAAGACACGGGAAGGACAGGAAGGTTCAGGTGATGTGCAAGGAGAGAGTCAATGAAATTACCTTCGGCCCCAGAGTCCAGAAGGGCGTGACAGTCGTGAGTCGCGACAGTCGCGATTCTCCCACCGTAGTTTTACCGTAAGGAGAGTCGAAGATGAAGACTTCCCGGCGGAGATCCCACCCGGTAGTAGCCTCAAATTTACTACCGGGCTGGCTCTCGACTCGAGTGGCCCCATTCCGGAGAGACGTAGTTTGAATTTGAATATCTTTGGAGAAATATGCGAATGACATTCACTGTTGTCATACAATGCAACAAAGATTGCTGAAGTCAACAGATTTTACTAATAGAGTTAAAAATAAAGTAATGATGTTGCCATCTTTCTAAAGTCATTTTTAACCCCTGTAATTTGGCTCCAAATCTCAGTTGAAAATTTTAATTTTAAAGTAAAATATTATTTTGTCATTATTCAAATGAAAAATATTGGATGATATTTTGGTGATTTGACTGCATTTGATCTATCAGATAAGAACATAACTTTAACTGAGCTGAAGAATGATATTATCATCTTCTGCAGAGCTGCTTTACATTTGCAACTAAATTTGCAACAGTTTATCTCTATTAAGCTGCTGTGAAACAATCTGTACTGTATTAAGTGCTATATAAATAAATCTGACTTGACTTCTAGGTAGTAAAACATCCATTTGAATATTTATAATTAATAAACTTAGTGTACATACTTGTCTCAAGTGTGCAAATAAGCATTAGCATAACTGCTTAGTAGAGCATGTAGAAACTAGATGAATGAAAATGTCCAATTCTAACAGTCTAATACATTGGTTTAGCGCTAACTTTTCAGTTCTATAAGGGTTAAAATTATTAAATTAACAGTGCAATAGTGACAAGCTAATTGTATATTTTTAGGAAACTTGTCTTTCTGGATTTTCTAGGTTGACATTTTATTTTAGGTTGACATTTTTTCCAGGCTTTTTCCTGACAATTTGCTGGAAGTAAACTGGGAATACATTTCTGCTTGATTTTTTTCTCTCTCTTTACTCAAGTTACAAAATTATGTTTGCTAAAGCTGGAATAGTCAGCACGACCCTGTGAGTTCAGTTCTTTCAGATTTTATAATAAAAAAAATAAACAAAAAATTATTCACAGTGTACCATTTCTAACATTACATAAAGCTTACATGTGGATACTGGAGCTCCTCAAGCGGACGGATCTTGATGCCAACTGGGTTATCTGTGGACAAACCAAAAAATGCGCTTGAGTGAAAAGGAGGTAACAGTGAGCCACAAGGAGACTGAAAGGATTTGTTTTTGTCCTGTTCCCACAGGAATCCTACCACAGATATTCCAAACACTCATTACGGAAAGACAATAACTGTAGAAACACTTTGTCATCGTGCAATGCAAATGAGAAATTTTTCTTGAACTATTTGGTAAACGCTTTTATTCAAAGCAAATATGTACTTATTTTATCATCATAGGAGCTCAACCTATGAGCTTAGCAATTGTGTAGACAGATTTTTAACTTACAATTTAAAGGAAGTATTGTGAACATTGAACATATGCTGAAAATGTACACACCCACAGGCCATCAAAGATGTGAATGAGTTAGTTTCTTCATCAGATTTTGATCAGCATTATATCACTTACATACCAATGGATTCTCTGCAGTGAATGGGTGCCGTCAGAATGAGAGTCCAAACAGCTGATAAAAACATCACAATAATCCACACCACTCCATTCCACCAATTAAGTTTGTGAAACCAAGAGCCGCGTATTTGTAAGAAACTAATTCATTGTAAGGAACAGATAAAATATGACTCCATTATCCATAACGCTTCCTCCAAAAAAAAGAAAAGAAAAAAAGGTGAATCAGGAGAGAAATCTGCACAGATCAAGTGCTTTTTACAACCAAAAAACAGTCCAAAACAGCTCTAAACAAATATGTGGGTGGATTTTGATGTGAGAGAAAACATTTAACATTGAGATTTGACATTGACTTGTATTTTAGCCGGAAGCAATGGTTTGAAGTAAAAAACATCATAATGATGGATTTGTTCCTTACACAGCTTTTGGCTTTACAAGATGTTAAATGATGGACTGGAGTGGATTACTTGTGGACTATTGCAACGTTTTTTATCAGCTGTTTGGCACCCATCAAGTAACAAACGTGCTTGTATTAGGAGCATTTTATTTTTATTTGTAACAAGCATCAAATAGAGTTTAGTGTTGTGCCATTCTCCACCACATGAGAATGTTTCTTTCATTCTGTGTGTTATTAATGAAAATTATGTATTATAGCTAAGATCCAGAAGCACAGACTAGGTGGTTTAAAGGCTCTACTGACCTGATATTATGCTGTGGTTGATCACATCAATACCTCTAATCTAAACAGAGCGAGAGATCCAACCAATCATATTTAGGAATGAAGAAGCCATGCTTATAAATAGGGGTTATAAGCTTATAAATCAGATGGTTTGTCATGATACAATACGATATGATACGATATTGATTCTCATACCCAGCGATATGATATTTGCAAATACCTAAAAAAAATGTATACGGTACAATTACGATTTGATACGATATATCAATATTTTGATATAATATATCTATTTTAAACAACCATCTGCATTCTTATTAACTCACAAATGCAACCAAAATATATAACATGAACATTTATCCGAAATTTTCACATCGCGTAAATAAACAATTGGAAAAATTGCTACTATGGGCTCAGTGTTAAAAATATTTTCTACAGATAACCAAATTACAAGCAATAGCAGAAAATAAATACAATACAACAAAGACACAAGTTCAATAAACAGTGCTTTTCGGGTTTTTCAGCTCAGTCCAAGGTAAATTCTAAGGTACCCTACAGAAATGTAATAAATGTAAAATAACTGAATAGTCTTCACTGTATAAATTTAATATAGATTAATAATTTTTTATGTTACAAAGGTTATTTAATCAGGAGCAGTGAGCAATTGTATGTTTCTTTGAAAGCATTACATTTATCATTAGCTTCCTTTCCCTTTTAAGAATGAAGCACGGATTTAATATAATGATACACATGCCTTTTCTTTCTGAACTGTTTACGTTAAGACCAGTGTTGGGCGTAACTCATTACAAGTAATGTGAGTTACGTTATCAGATTACTTTTTTCAAGTAACTAGTAAAGTAATGCATTACTTTTTAATTTACAAAAGAATATCAAAACGTTCCACTGTACTACAGACGTGAATTACTTTTCCTTCAGCCTAAGTTTTATTCATTACACTTTTTGGTATGAAAGGGCTTATATATTTGCTATAAATAGAACTTATATAATAATAAAAAAATAATCAAGCCCTGCTCATATTTAAAAAGTAACCCAAAAGTAATGCAAAAGTAACGTAGCGCATTACTTTCCATAAAAAGTAAATAAGTAACGTAATTAGTTACATTTTTGGGGAGTAACACAATATTGTAATGCATTACTTATAAAAGAAACTTTCCCCAACACTGGTTAAGACATATCCCTAATCGACTGTGTTTACTAGGATATTCGCCAAAACGCGCATTTTGAAGTAATTTTGTCTGTATTTATTCATCCATGCACAAAAAAGAGGAAGAGAGCTCAATTCAGTATTTGCGTGATCTAGACACGGCTGTCTGTGTGCATACACATGCTTCAGATGTGTGCACTGAAAACTTCTCACATATCGTTCGACTGTACCACAAACAATCCCGAGCGTCTTTTATTCTCACCTTGGGCCTTCGGACAGCCCTTATACAGAGTCCTGATACATGAGTTTGAATGAAAATGCACGCATTGGTGGTAATGCATAGACGGACATTATATGAAAATGTGGACAGTGCCAAATAAGGTACATATTTATAGCACACATATCGATATTTTACGAGTGGCATCGATGCATCATATCGTCAGACATATCGATGTATCGATCCATATCGATGAATCGTTACACCCATACTAATAATCAGTAGAATTTACTTCTCTTCAAACCCAACACTTAAGTTTAGAAAGTCCAAAGGACGCTGTGAGCCACAGTAAGATAGAGCTTTAAAAGCCAAACGCATTTTGTAACATGATGTGTGTATGGAGAAGTGAAAATGGAGGGGAAAAGCCACAAATTATGGTTTCTCATGTGAGGTAGCACAGCGATCAACTGAGAAGGAAGCTTCTGTTCCTGTCAACAGAGGTGTCGCAATGTTTTTCCACCAGAGCATCTTCATAAGCTTCATGTACTACCCCAATGCTATGTGGCATTCATTTCTGCCCCTTTGTTCTTGGCAAAAAAACCTTTCATAATTTAATATATCCTCTAAGACCTTGTTGTGGGAAGTCATGGCCTAATGGTTAGAGAGTTGGACTCGCAATCGAAGGGTTGTGAGTTTGAGTCTCGGGCTGGCAGGAATTGTAGGTGGGGGGAGTGCATGTACAGTTCTCTCTCCACCCTTAATACCATGACTTAGGTGCCCTTGAGCAAGGCACCGAACCCCCAACTGCTCTGCCGCAGCATAAATGGCTGCCCACTTCTCCGGGTGTGTTCACAGTGTGTGTGTGTGTGTGTTCACTGCTCTGTGTGTGTGCACTTCGGATGGGTTAAATGCAGAGCACGATTTCTGAGTATGGGTCACCATACTTGGCTGAATGTCACTTCACTTCACTTGAAATTGAAAAGCAGCCCAGTCAAATATCCACTGTGTAACTGGCCCTGCATACGTGTGGATTATTGGTTTTATATACGGTATTGTGCAGTGTAAAGTTTGCTTGTGTGGTCAGTATGAACTGTGGATTCCCAGACGTCGTCGCTTCCTGCGGTCGGCCGTCACCCAAAGGTGTTCGATGCTCTTGGTGGTCACGGTTGGGCTGTGAGCCTTATGGTCAGTGCGGCTGCATTTAGATTTGCGGCTATCTGCAAGCTTTTCTTGGACTCTTGCAGCTGTGCACACTGGCATGATGGAGCTCCTTCTTATGAGAACGGATCCCACCACTGCCAGGATATAACAGGATAGTTCTGGCAAACCCCTGCGAATAGATTTACACAGCCGAGAGAGTCGATCTGGAACTGTCTTTCGAAGTTATCAGCATCACATCAAGTACGCGAGGTTATTGGCATGACAGCGTCTGAAATATGACTTGCTGTGGGTTCAATTGTCTCTGCAAAACAAAACATAGTTGACGACAGCCACCCAAGTTTCATTGTGAAAGCAATAACAGCTCACATATAAACGACCGCATTTGCAAATCAATTTAACTTTGAAGTCGACATGAAACGACACAAAACCCAGTTTGCAATGAGAAAATAAATAGGGTCATATAACCCACATTGTATATACAGTATATTTATATATTGTTCTCCTTACTATGTCTATTTTTAGGAAAATTATTTGTTTTCCCATTGAGATTTGCAAATTAAGAAACATTCTATATATGTTATGTATTTATATTAATCTGTTATATATATATATATATATATATATATATATATATATATATATATATATATATATATATATATATATATATATATATATATATATATATATATATATATATATATATATATATATATATGCTATTTTATGTTGCTTTTATATTTCACTCATTACCACAATACCACAATATATATATACAGGGTGCTTCTAACACGTGTAGTAAATAGTAGAGAACATGTTAGAAGGAGTCATACAGATAAATATGAAGGCTGAGCAAATATGAAGTCTGTGTGCATAACTATGTACATGTGTGGGATTGTGGGAACTTCAATCATTGTAATGTCTCTTTGCTCCAGGGGTGTCAATGATTTAGAAATTGAAGCTTCATCATCTAAAGCAAATGAAGCTATGCTGATGTGACAGTCAGACATGAGTCATTACGAGTCCCCTAGAGATTCTTATTACTGCGCTCTCTTTAACAAGATGATGAGTGAACGTCACGCAAACTGTCAAGAACCACTTCTAATTATTAATGCTCATTATGGAGATTACTGTGATTCAAATTTTTTTTTAATTAACCTGTTAATCAATTTCCAATTAATATATATATATATATATATATATATATATATATATATATATATATATATATATATATATATATATATATATATACCGGGTGCGATTTGCCGGGGCGGGATGCGTGGGTTCCCTTTCATAGGTCACTTCGATGCTGCGGTGACGTCACCGTATGGGAACATCCCTCGGTGTGACGAATGTCTGAAGCCCTATACCATCCCGCCAATCCTATTGGCCAAATAGCGCTTGGCACCGCCCTACACATGCATATGCATCGTATACCTGTGTGACGCGTGCTATTTCGCTCAGATTTCATTCCTTCAGGAAAGCGAATCATCGGTGCCCTAAGGAAACCATCTCGCGTTCTCAGCGGTTTTTTTCTTCGAGCAGTGTCAACTCCTCTTCGCGGACGCGATGAGTCAACTAAAGGTAAGAGCCATATAATGGGTTTATCACGAGGAGGCACTCATGAGAGGTTCGTAGCAGCCTCTCTACATGTTCTCTCCGTGATAGCCTACGGCTACAGTAGCCTACGCTCTCCGAGCGGACAGGAGAAATGCGCCTCCCCTTCCTCAGTGAGCTATTGAATGTGGTTACCCGTGTGGTGGATAAACTATCCCCCCCGTGAGCCGCTACCCTTCTTCACGGACCTCCACCAAGAGGTTTCGAGGTCCTGGAAGCAGCCTTAATCAATGCACATCACGAACGCTGCGGGTTTCGCCACCATTGATGACATGGCGGACTGCTGTTAGACAGTGATGCCGCTGGTGAAGGCAAAGGCACCTCTAGGGTCATTGAATTGAGCTATCATTTGAGCGCCCCCTCAGACACTCTGCACAATCCAGCCTTCAGAGTTTGAGGGACGGCACAAGAGGCTGACAAAGACAGCCAGTTTATAACGGCTCACACAGCTGCCATGTTCTCGCTAGCGGCGTGGCCCGATGTTTATCTTGTTGGATTAAATCCTGCTGTGGATACGCTTCAGGATTATACACAACGAAACGCAGCGACTTTGACGCATGCACTTCCCTTCCTGTTCGTCAGGGACTGTGCCCTCCACTAGAGAGTGCTGTTGGACTGCTAATGCACATCCAACCCTCTCACTGCAGTCCCCACTCTCTAACATTGACTGTCTCGCAGCAAAGGCACCTCGAGCGTCATTGGATTGAGCTATCATTTGAGCGCCCCCTCAGACATTCTGCACAATCCAGCCTTCAGAGTTTGAGGGACGACACAAGAGGCTGACAAAGACGGCCAGTTTATAACGGCTCACACAGCTGCCGCGTTCTCGCCAGCAGCGTGGCACGATGTTTATCTTGTTGGATTAAATCCTGCCGTGGATACGCTTCAGGATTATACACAACGAAACGCAGCGACTTTTACGCATGTGCTTCCCTTTCTGTTCGTCAGGGACTGTGCCCTCCACTAGAGAGTGCTGTTGGACTGCTAATGCACATCCAACCATCTCACTGCAGTCCCCACGCTCTAACATTGACTGTCTCGCAGCAAAGGCACCTCGAGCATCATCGCATCGGACGATTTCGGTGACACGGTTAAGACATACATATAAGAGGTGTGTTATGTCAATAAGACAATGGATGTCAACCGAATTCCTTCTAGCTGGAGTTTGGCTGGGGATTTGTGCTTCCCGAGAGACTGTCACGACGGACTCGTCTTTGACCGGTTGGGGAGCTGTTTGTCAAGGGCACTCAGCTCACGGAGTATGGACGGCGACACAACGCAGTTGGCATATAAACAGGTTGGAATTACTGGCGGTTTTTCTAGCTCTCCAGTATTTCTCGAATATGCTGATCGGCCGTCATGTACTACTCAGGTCAGACAGCATAGCGGTTGTGTCATATCCGTATCATCAAGGAGGATTACGCTCTTGCCCCTTGTGCAGGCTGGCGAGAAATATTCTTCTTTGGTCTCAGAACAGATTTCTGTCGATCCGAGCGGCTCATGTCCCCGGACGTTTGAACTTTGGAGTGGATTTGCTATCCAGACAGACTCTGGAGCAGGGGGAATGGAGGTTGCACACCCAAATGGTGAGCCTTTTATGGCAAATATTTGGAGAAGCAAGAGTGGACTTATTCGCGTCGAGCATGACTACAAATTGCCCGCTGTGGTTCTCCTTATGCCCTCCATCGCCCCTGGGCTTGGATGCGTTAGCTCACAATTGGCCCAGAACCAGCTTGTATGCTTTTCCCCCGATTTGTCTAATTCCAGCGGTGTTATCCAGGATATGGCTGGACAGAGTGCAGCAGTTGCTGCTGGTAGCTCCGTGGTGGCCCACACGGCCGTGGTTTGCAGACCTGGTCAGTCTGTTAACGGGCTCTCCATGGGAGATTCCCCTCAGACAGGACTTACTATCGCGAGCACAGGGAATGATTTGGCACCAAGGCCAGATCTATGGAAGTTGTGGGCGTGGCCTCTGAGCGGAGTGAGTTAATATGTCCCGGTCTTTCTGTTGAAACCACCGAGACTATAATGAATTTTAGGGCAGCTTCTACGAGACGCTTATATGCTTTCAAATGGAAACTGTTTACGACCTGGTGTGGAATTCGTAATTGGAATCCGGTTTACTGCCCAGTGGCTTCAGTACTGGAGTTCCTTCAAGACCGTTTCTCTGATGGAGTAATGCCAGCCACCCTCAAAGTTTACGTGGCAGCCATTTCAGCTAACCACGTGCATATATAGATGGTGCTTCAGTGGGCCGTCATCCACTGGTCTCTTGTTTATACAAGTTGCGCGACGGCTGAGGACTTTCCGCCCTGTGCGAGTACCTTCATGGGATTTATCCATTGTGTTGCAAGGTTTATCAGGGCATCCGTTTGAGCCCTTTGAAACTATACCAGATAAAATCCTGGCTTAGACAGTTCTTCTTGTGGCTTTATCCATCCTCAAGAGAGTTATGAATTAAGTCACACCTGAGTATAAGTAGCATCAGTCCAAAAATACGTCATGATGAGGAAAAAAAAACATATATAAGTCGCACTGGACTATAAGTTGCATTTATTTAGAACCAAGAACCAATAGAAAACATTACCGTCTCCAGCCGCGAGATGGCGCTCTATGTTTTCAGTGTAGACTACAGGAGCAGTGAGCAGCATAGAGCGCCCTCTCACGGCTGGAGACGGTAATGTTTTCTATTGGTTCATTTCTATTGGTTCATTTCTCTGGGTTCATGTAAAATTAATTTTGATAAATAAGTCGCACCTGACTATAAGTCGCAGGACCAGCCAAACTATGAAAAAAGTGTGACTTATAGTCCGGAAAATACGATATATATATATATATATATATATATATATATGTATGTGTGTGTGCATGTATATTTGGTATATTTCATTTGCAAATAACAATGCAAAAAATATATAATGTAACAAGTTGTAATAAACAAAAAAATATGTATAATTCTCATGTTTTTGTAATGAAATGTGACCCTGGAAATGTTACAATATTATCATAATGCATCCAAAATTGCATTGCAATTACACTTAATTTTCCTAATTTAAATAGAATAACATTTTATTTTTTATTTAGCTTCAAAGTAAGAATAAGATTCTTTTTCACAAACAAAATTTATAGAAAATATGAGCATCTATCTATCTTTACAGTTTTTTTTTTTTTGAATTTCTTTTTTTCACTTTTCATTTAGGCGTCAAATGTTAACGGAACAGAACAGGTTTCGTGAGATTCTCTGTGCTACAAGCAGAGGTGGACAGTAACGAACAGAGTTGTGTATAAAAATATGTCTTTACAACTTTTACTTGTAATGAAGTAATATTTGACCAGCAGTATCTGTGCTTTCACTTAAGTAATAGAGTTGTGTAATACAAGCATAAATAATGAGATGCTAACTCAGCATGCACCTGTTCCTGTCCGATCAGCTGCTGATTTGGAGCATGTCGTCATAATTAAAGGGGACGACGTCCAGAGGGAAACCACTCGGGAAGGTGTCTTTCCTTATCCACCATAACAGAATTCCTCAAGTGGAGTGCGGTGGCCCGCATGGAGGAAAAGACGCTTGTCGTGGTGTCCGGATGGTTTCCACGAACCGATTTCTGCAAGGCTTCCTGCAGATAAACGGAAAGAGTGACTCACGGCTAGACGAACACATCACGTTCCTATATGGGTTTCTCCTCCACAGGCACACGACTCGCCCCTCCTTTCCCAACGGCAGCTGATTGTACCCAAACCAAACCACGGCCGCTGCTCCATGCACATGCTAAAAAAGGAAGTCCTAAGTTCTTCCTCATTTGCCCAGACAGACATTAGACATTAGTTGAGTGGAATAAATCGCCTGCCGCAGCCTCGGTTCCTTATTCAGGATAGCGGCAGGTTTTCTTTCTGACCAGTTGTCTTTGGCCTGCCCTTGGATGTCTAGGAACCGACTATGGAAACGCAGCCTGGAAATGTGAAAAGTCATCTAATGCTGTAAAAATAAACGACAGTGATTATCAACAGGAAATCTCCACAGATGGAGATGATGCAACAGGCCGAGATGATGTTTCTGAGCCCTGCACGCGTGCCCGAAAATAACCTGAGGAAGGAAAAATCATGAGACAGAACTCTTGAAAAATCATCTTTTCTCAAACATAGGGCCTGAAAGATGATTTAAAACGGAATAAAACTAAAAATGCACATATTTCTCGTTATTATTCATCCATTCAACAACTGGTTTTTGTCCTTGAAAAAAAGTCATGCAAATTAATAAAATGGTCATATTTTATAATTTTTCTAGTTAAGCCATGCTATTTTGAGTAGAAACTGTGAATAAAAAAATATTTTTATACTACTTATCCTTAATTGTATCCAATTTATTTATTTATTTATTTTCTCCAACCAAAACTTTTTTTTTTTGCATAAAATCACTATACAACAAATATATATTTATTTGCATTTAAAGTTATGAGAAAGAGATTCTTTAACATCCTAAAATAAACCTTTCCTTTTCGGAATTCGGTGAGCACAACATGCACAAATGTAAGAACAGGAAAGAAAGATCCCAAAGGAGAACTCTGAGACTAAAAGAAGGGGGAAAATAATAATATATAAATAATAAAAGACTCAAGAGTTTCAAAACAGATCTCAAACTGAGCCTAACTCCCTGAAGTGAACTCAAACATGTCTCCTTCAATGCCTGATTAAATGCATAACTGATCTAATGCTGAGCTACGAAGGAGAAACCTCTGAGCATTTTCCCCACTGATCTGAATAACGATACATGCGAAATCAATCACCGCTTGAGCTGCGACCGCACCACAATAACATTTCATATTTTTAAATGTGTTAAATGCATCAAACTATGTAAATCTAGCATTGTGGCTTTTTTTTTTCGACGAATCCACAAAAGTGTCAAGAATCCAGTCTTCCTGGAGCCCAGTCTGGACTGTCGTCGCATGTGTCTGCCTGAGCCTCCGTTTTATGTTAATGAAGCCAGATTCTGTGGCAATAACTCACGCACGTCAGATGTGTCCTCTCCACACCCTCTCTAACCATCATCCTGCTGAAGGCCCTTCACATACCTGTGATCTGCCCCGGCTTGAAAGCGTGCAGTTTCTGGCTGTTTATGTGGCGTGTCACTGCTTTCTGCACCTCTGAGCGGAGCTGGAATTTACAGAGATGATTATCAGTCTCATTTCCACTGTGTGTTTGTGTGTGGGAAAGCAGGAGCGAAGAGTGTGGTGAAGAAGAACAAACGAAACCTTCAGACTGCAAATAAATGTACTTGCCTGGGAAAAACCTGTTGCTATGTTGTAAGTGGTTGCCAGGACGTTACTATGTGGTTTCTCCAGTGTATGTCTGTGGGATTTGATGTGGAGATTTATTAGCGGTGCTGATGAGACCAGAGACACTAGATGTCAGTGTTGGGTTTGACTCTCACCTCATTACCTCTACACCTTCTACTGTTCAACACAAACTCAAACTGATTGTTAATAAGAACCTACAGAATCCACAGTGATGATACTTAGTGATGGCTGATGACTTCGTGTGATCATCCACGATACAATATGCAGAGGCCACGATACGATACGTATCATGATACAGGACTGCACTGAATTTAGTAAAACAGCTGGTTATTAAACATTGCATACTATAAGGACATTTCTACCGATAGGTCGAGCAGGCAGCTGACCTCTGCATTATGAAAGACCTCTGTAACTGTACCACAGTACAGCAAGGTAATGGCAAATGTTTTGTGTTAACATTCGGCGTTTCCCAACAGGAACTATATTCTGATTGTTTGCACCATGTTTTAAGCCCATATAAATTTATAATGCAATGTACCCTTTCTAATATATTAATAAAATCTTCTTTACATTGCTGGAAGGTTATCATTGCACAAATTAACACACTGTCTATGTTTAAAAAAATAAATAAACTAGAAGCGTTCTGAACTAACGCAATGTCTAGCTCACGCGCACACGTTCAGTCACTCACACAGATAGCTGCATGCACACAAACATTAATAGCATTAAAACATAGCTTAATAGCTGAAGAGCTACTTTATCTTTCTCAACAAGGAGCTTGTAATATCATTGTTTCTAAAGCAATTAAAGCCACAGTTTCACTGTTAATACAATACTATAATAATACCTTACCAGTGTTTTCAGAAAGCCAGCGCTTTAATGCAGAGTGGAGCACACATGCTGTCATATCGACACATAAACAGATATCTGTATCATACATCGTCAAAATGTTGTATCGAACACAGCCCTACTGACAACTAGAGGTCAACTAGAGGTCAAGCGATTACTAGACTGACCACACTAGCCAATATGATTATCAACAGATAGTATTTACAATAAATACTGAACAAAAAATAAAATAGTGCTTTACTAAAAAATAAAAAAGATCTACTGAGCCATAATTTGTAAATGAATAAAAATATTAATTATCATATTGATCGTTAAAGTTAGCTCATAGTTCATTAACCAATGTTAACAAACTTAATTTAAATGTTTAAAACTAGAAGCTTAATTTAAATCTAAAAACTAAATGTAAAAATGTATTAAGTAGGCTTTAGTAAATGTTAAAATTAACACACTCTAACAAGGAGCAATACTTCTACAGCTTTCATTATTCTTGTATTAAGGACTCTTAACAATAGATTGCTCTATTCTTTTTCTATTCTATCTGTTTTCTTATTTATTGTATGGTACAGTACATGTACTGCATTGAGTCTTGTTATAGTTCTTGCACGTCATAGCTTTATTGTTTATTTGATTGCTTCCATTGTCCTCATTTGTCAGTCACTTTCGATAAACATTAATGACTAAATGTAAATATATCTTATAATCTTATCTCATGTTAGAACTGGGCTCTTATTTTAAAATGTTAGGGGAAGTCGTGGCTTAATGGTTAGAGAGTTTGACTTTCACACTGTATAATTACAGCGGCTCAAACGGAAACAGCCCGGAAACTATCAGCGAGGATTTTTGGTGGTAGCCGATAGTTCCAGCAATCAAATATCTGTGCCGATTAATCGGCAAAACTGATCAATAGGTCAACCTCTACTAACAACCACACAGCAGCCAGACAACAATGTCCGAACATACTCAGGAAGACCTTAGGAAGTGCATAGCAAGACCCTGGAAACGAGCAACCTAATACACTGTTCTAAAAACACATAAAACAAGTTTGGTCGATGTATATAAGAACACTATGGAAACCACCTAGCACATCCTAAACTACCATCTAACTACCAAGCAACTACACAGCAACAAACAACATACAACCTGACCATTAGCAGCCTGGATCTTCAGTTATCTTCATCCATGCATCTTCTGTGTTTACAGTGTCTCAATGGAGATCAGTCCAGGGGGCACATTTGACTTTTTTAAGGATGGACAGAGATGTGTGTGTGTGTCTGAGAGATTGATCACGTTGTGGGAGGTTCCTACAGAATGCATGGAATCTAATCTCAAACAGCACTGGAGAATATTATTGGCTTGACCTTCTGTCTCTCTCACACACACACACACACACACACACACACATGCGCACGCACGCACACACACGCACACACGGTTGGGGTGTTATCTAGGTGCTATGGTAATACTATGGTTTTCAAACCTTAAAATGCAAATACATATCCTATTAGCAGCCACAAGTATTCAAATATGCCGCTCATACTGCAACAAGCTTCAGTGCTGCTAAATGCATTGGGTTCTTGCCTGTCACATGAACAATCTTTAAGTGTTAAAATAAAACATAATATATAATAAAAAAATAATAATATTAAGAATAAATTTAAAATAATAAACTTATTAAAAATTATTAAACATTCTTTTTTAAACTTTAAATATTCAGAATTGAGATTAACAATTAAAAATAATAGTATTTTTAACATAATAATAATCAATTCGATTTAAAAATAATAAATAGGTGCTTCCCTGTCATATGAATAAACTTTAAATATTTAGAAATTATAATAACAACTAAAAATAAAGATATAATAGTAGGTAATAATAATAATACATTGAAAATAATAATAAAATGGTTCTTGCCTCTCACATGACTTTAAAAACTCAGGAATGAGAATAACAAATACAAATATATAGAACATATAAGATATAAATATAAAATAAATTAAAATACCATTCTCAAATAAATACATAAATAGAGTAAAACAAGTAGATTTACGATTCTTCTATGGTATCAGGACATACACATCTTAGTCAGTATTTTTCCTCTTCACATCTTCATATATCCTCCTCGTGTCTCTAACTTCACCAAACCCTCATCCTCTAAAAATCCTCCCCTATCATCTCTCCATCCCTCCCTTCCAAATCCCTATCCACCAAATGAACAGATCAGTCAAAGCTGACGTGATTATCAGGACGGGTTATCACCTCCAGTCGGCCTGTATTCAGCTGTTTGGAGCTCCATTGGGCAAAACGCATTCAGAGAAAGCTACAGAGCCATTCATTTTAGACGGACACATCTGCTTTGTCAACCAGAAGACATGTTAGAAATCTACTTTTCCTGCTTTCCAATGATTCTGAATTGAACACATTGAATCTGACCAACATCTAAGCACTCGTACTTGTGATTTCAACACCACTAGCACAACTAAAAGAAGAAGAAGTTTGAAATCATTGATTTCTCTTCAGCTTCCAAGGGTTGCATTTATTTGACCAAAAATGATGAAATATTAATTCAATTTTAAGCAGTTCTTTTCTATGTGAATATATTATAAAATACAATTTATTTCTTAGATGCAAAGCTGAATTTTCAGCATTACTCTTCAGTGTCACATGATCCATGTCACTTTTGATCTTAAACTCATGTGCATACATTCAGGTTATACTTTTGACCTTAATATAAAAATGGCAATGTGAGGACACTTTTGTCTTCTCATGTTAACAAAAACATTCGGACACCTGCCATCTCAAACGTAGTGTTTTCAGCGGGACGTGCGTCTATATGACGTCCCCCTGACTCTATGAAGATGTTTCTGGGTGCAGCGGCAGCGACTCGTCACGCAGGAAACGCTGATTACGCTCTGGTTTGTGGAAAAGCAATTATGTGAACAGTGGCCTGTAATCTGTGGGATTTCCATGATACTGTGTGTGTGTGTGTGTGTTTGAGGGGGCACACAAGAAATGGAAACACTCTCGCTTTTCCTTATGCTTGGGCAAGGCAGTGGTCCGTGACACATTAAAGAGCTTCCAAAACGGTCAAACGGTGGCAATGACAAATCATATTTGCACACAGACCCCAGTCAGGACACAGACGCATGGCAGATTGACCAGAAAACCTTTACCGTTTTAAAAATGCAAATGTTCCAGATCTGTGCTTTGCAAGCATGCCTAGAATGTGGTTTCCAATGTGACAAACTCCAGATCATGATTCGGTCATTACTGTTGTTAATTAAAACTAAAACCATTAAAAACTGTTTTCAGTGACTGAAATAAAGTCAAATAAAATAAATGAAATGAAAAATGTTAAAAACTTAAAAGAAAATTATAAATGTTGCCTTGGCCACTAAATTAAATAAATGATCTTAAATAGAAATAAAAAAAATTACTAAAACTAAAACTGAAATTTAAAAAAAAAATTATAAATCCTTATAGAAATATAACAAAAAGATGATCATGATAATAATACAAATGGCAAAAACTAAAAATGACAAAAATTCTTTTTTATTAAATTTAAACTAATAATATAAAAACAAATTCAAAATATTAATTTAGTACTAAAGCATATAAATAATACTAAAATGACAATGTCATGTATGTCTGGAATCACTAAAGCTGAAAGTGCAATAAAAATTAAAGCACATAAAAATAAATAATAAAAATGACAATATTACACAAAATTACAGAAACTAAAATAAAAAAAAAAACTAAAAATACAAAACAATTTAAGCTAATTAAAATATTAAAAATTGTTTTTACAATTTTAAGCTGAAGTCATTGCTAAAACTGAAACTGCAATAAAATGAAAGATAAACAGAAATGTAAAGAAACTAATAAAAATGACAAAAGTACATAAAGCTAAAAAAAAAAGTAAAATGCAATTTTTTTAGCTAATTCAAAATATGTAATTATAGCTAATACTAAAATGCTATAACATTATATTAATTATACTGAATTAACAGATTTCTACGCATAAAAAAGAAAAAGAAAAATGAAACTTTTAAGTATTCAAATTACTAACTAAAATGGAAATAAAAATAAAGCTATATCAAAATATTAAAAGAAAAGAAAATGCCAAAAGTACATAAAAATACTAAAACTTAAACTAAAGTCAAAACGAAAGCTTTAAATGTAAGCATAAAATTACTAAAATAAAAGTACTAAAGTAATAATAAAATCCGGTAAAAATGGTGCCATATTAACATACTTCCAACATCATGCAAAAAAACGCCCTTTAACCATTACTGCATTAACTATATAGCTTGGCATCTCATTCCTCATCTCAAGTTAACCTTGGAGTTCACCACAGATTAATCACAATGAAAGAAGGTTTTCTCTCAATCTACACCTTCGAAAACACATTCTCACAGTTCTGTCTGATAGATGTTGTTTGTTGGAGACGGCTTTGACTAGAGTAGAGTTCATCTGGACTCTATGACCCTCCCCAGGCACCGTATTCATCTGAAGTGCCGTCAAACAGGCCGCATTGAGCCGGTTGCAGAGGTGAGCCGGACTCTCGGGTGACTCACAATCTGGCAGGGCTTCAATCTTGGCATAACAAACTGCCATTGTAACTTCCTGTCTTTAATCTGGGAGATCAATGCATGTGTGGTACTTAATCAAAACTGCCATAGCGGCGCACACATGCGGCCGTCGTTTTGATCTCAGTCTCTTTTCAATGGACTGTTTGATACGGGCTAATATCTAACCTGAGTGAGGTGACTTGTGTAATTAAGGTGCGCACCTGTGCATGCCAGTGCCGCCCGTCCCGCAGGACATGCTTTCAGAGCCCTCGTCCTGGATACCTAGAAAAGACAAAAGATTAACATAAACAATAGTGGCATTATTCAGCTCAAGTCAACTGAACGTTGATTCAAAATGTGGCAGAGTTCATTAGTTATCAGTATTCATCAATGCCATGTGGTTTCTAAGGCATTTCTAGGTATCTGCTTATCGGCTTAAGTCAAAAAATCTCAGACCCAAATCAATTCTGGTTCTCCAGGATTGATGTTTAATATTCATAAGAAGCAGGATTTTGGTCCAGTGAGCTTTAGGTGTGGGCGGGGCCTCATGGTGCAACAATGCAAAATGAACCTCTCAATAACTGTTATGTTGTGTTTCCACTGTTATTAAAGGGATAGTTCACCCAAAAATGAAAACTTTATCATTTACTCACCTTGATGTCATTCCAGAACTGTATATGTTTTTTTTTATTGTTGAACACAAAAGATGATATTTTGAAGAATGCTGAAGAATCACACAGTTGATGCTCCCCATTGACTTCTATGACAGTGACTTTAAATGATCATTTGGGAGTAATTTGTCAGCCAAATTTAGATTAATAGATAGATTAATTAATCAACACATCATGTAATTAATTAGAAAAAATGTAATCGCTTACCAGAGTTAATATATTATAATATATAGTATTTCTTTCTCTAGTATGGAATTTGGTTGTTTTTTCATTGGAATTTTGTGATTTTTCTTACTACAGATACAAAAAAGAGCAAAACTTTGACAAAATTAGACTTCTTGATGATTTTATATTTTATAATAGTGATTTTATAATTTCAAAATATAAAGCAAAAAAGTAGAAATAAATGAGTCATCTACTGGTTGTAGTTTTATTTTAAGTGTTTGGTTACCACCTAGTAAATTTTGGTCATTCCATTAAAAATTAATATAAATTTGATCATATTTAAAGCTTTCAAGTGCTGGAATTGTTATGTGAAATACTTGAAAGTCACTGAGAGGTGCTTGAATTTCTTTCGTATGAACCCTGAAATGAATGGTCTAATGCAATAACATTCGACTATTTCTGCCACAACACCATAGTTAGTGTTACTGCTTCTGGTTTTCTACTGTATGTCTATGCTATTTGATCTGTTTATGAAAGGGAATTCTGTGCAGAATTTGAATGCCTCTCACTAGATCTCGCAGCCATCTTATTAATTTTGTAGTGATTTCAAACGCTTCTCACTGGATCTGTGCAGCAACTTTTGTTCCCAAGTAAGAGCTCAGGCAAGTTTCCTTGCATCACGCTGCACTCAATTATTGATCTGAGCTGATAAACAGTCTGTGCTACTCAAACGAGTAGCATGGCTCCGTTACGCTTTTGTTTTTCGTTTGCAGTTGTATGCTTCTCAAATGCAACAGAAATGGCAGCGCATGATGGGGGATCCATATGACTGCTCACAAAATTTAGTCGCATCAGCGGAAAAAAATAAATGGTCGCAGTCTGGAGCTATTTGTTTCAGAATGTTCAGAGAACATTCAAAACTAACATTCCCATAATGTCTGCAAAATTCTAAAATAAAAAATGGGACAACATTTAGAAGTCAGCTGGTTCAGGTTGTCCACTGTCCACTTGGTTCAGAGCACAGAAAACAGATTTCTGTCTTCACATCACACAGGACACTTCTCTCTGTTTGCTGTGCTCAAGAGGTGCTGGGCTCTTGTGTTTGGTTTGCAGAGTGGAAAGCTCGCTGTGTTTGAGGACGCTCCACACCACCGGCCCTGTAGCTGGAGTCAGGCCAGTGCGTTCACTGACTGGATGTTGCTGTGATACGACTGGATTTAAACGGGCCAGTGACTGGGGGAAATAGACACAAACCGGACCGGAACCATGTTGGAGAGACACATGTGGTGGAACTAAATCTGAGACAGATTTAACAAAATTAATCTGTTACTTTTACAAGTGTTTTCGATAGATGATAAATATTTATTCGCCAAATAGAGTCTCCCAGGTTTTGCCTCATAACAAATTTATTGCAAACATTTAGCTTAAAGGGATAGTTCACCCAAAAACCTAAATTAAAGACCTCTGTTTATCTTCAGAACACAGTTTAAGATATTTTAGATTTAGTCCGAGAGCTCTCAGTCCCTTCATTGAAGCTGTGTGTACGGTATACTGTCCATGTCCAGAAAGGTAAGAAAAACATCATCAAAGTAGTCCATGTGACATCAGAGGGTGAGTTAGCATTTTTTTGAAGCATCGCAAATATATTTTGGTCCAAAAATAGCAAAAACTACGACTTTATTCAGCATTGTCTTCTCTTCCGTGTCTGTTGTGAGAGAGTTCAAATCAAAGCAGTCTGGATATCCGGTTCGCGAACGAATCATTCAGTTCATCAAATCGAACTGAATCGTTTTAGACGGTTCGCATCTCTAATACGCATTAATCCACAAATGACTTAAGCTGTTAACTTTTTTAATGTGGCTGACACTCCCTCTGAGTTCAAACAAACCAATATCCTGGAGTAATTCATTTACTCAAACAGTACACTGACTGAACTGCTGTGAAGAGAGAACTGAAGATGAACACCGAGCCGAGCCAGATAGCGAACAAAAGACTGACTTCACTGTTGTTTTGAGGTAAGAAAAGTAGATAAATTAAAACCCAGGGTACAAATAAAATATCCTATATTAATTATATTTTAAGTACATTTAAACATAAATTTAAGTACTTCTTTAAACAATTATATATGGACTTGCACAGATACAAATACTTCCTTAAAATTGTACTCAATAAGACTATAAGGATTTGGGGGATTTTATAGTGTACTACTATTGTGCAACTACTAACACAAATCATCTTTTCACTGAAAACAACCACAGCTGTGAAACTGAAGTACAGCACATAGTGAACGTGCCTCCATGAGCAAATTTATACCCTTCTTTAGGCTGCCTGCTACTGCTGCTCACTTATCCATTTAGCAGCACAGCTAATCACAGCGTAATGATTAAACGAGCGCTGTGACTCAGCAGGAAACAGCCGATGTGTTTAACATCCCAGTGCTCTGCTCTGGCTTCATGACTCATGGCTTTACTTGGCAAACGCATTCGTGCAGCCCAACCGTGCGCTAACTGAACGTACCACAGGAGGTTTCCCACAGACAGCAGGTGAAATGCCTTTTAGGGGGGAATTTTTTCACGTTTTCCAGTCTATCATGGAAATGTTTCTTTTGGACATTTCTTTCCCATGCATTTTATGCATGTCAGACTCTTCACAATGTTGAATGTTTGATTTTAGCAGCTTTGTTGACGACCCAATTCTTTGCTGACTTTGGATTTGTTTTCTGCCTTAATTTCAGTGGTGTTTTAACAGAGATAAACATACATCACTGCAAATTGCCAAGTGAGGGGAGGTCGAGATGCAATGCATGCTGGGAACTGGATAGTCTAGCCTTCCTGGAGAAAGAAATGACACCATTTCTGTGAATAAGTTACTTACAAACAAACTCACAGATGTTTATGCTAATTTGGTTGTTGTTATAAATTACAGACTTTTAAACCTGAACACCACAGGAGAGATAGCTTTCAATGTAAGTGCCCAATTCTGATCTGGAAATGCTAGCTGCTAAGCTAATATAGTGACAGCTTTTTGAGGTCTTGTAAACAGACAAAAAAACAAAACAAAAAAAAACACTGCAATTATGACCCAAAACAAATTCATATGAGTTATAGTTCTAGTGTTATTAAGACTATTAAGTATTTTGAAATGTAAAATGTAATCATAAAATTATTTTTTAATATTTGTAAAAATATAAAGTTTTTTTAATGTATTTAGAAATAATATATTTTTTATAACGGAAATATAGATTAAGTAAAATACAAACATTAGATAAAAAAATCAAATGTAAATATAGAATGAACTAAAGTATTAAAATTACAAAAAATCAAATAAGAAATTAAAGCTAAATAGATAAATGTTTAAAAATGACAAAATCATGTAAAATTACTAAAAACTTGGGAATATATAAAAAGCTAATAAAATATAAATAAAAACTAAAATAGCGCATAAATAATACTAAAATTACACAGCATTCTGTTGGACCACCAATAAAATCTGCAGCAAAATCCATTGAAAAACACTTTTCTAAATTATTGTAATGTAAAAATTAAACTACATACATAATACATTTATAATTTTTGCTTTTTCATATCCATTCACTAAAGTGAAGATTACATAAAAAATATATAATGCTTATAACGTATTTACAATCACATTAAAAAAGTGACCTGAATTGCATTTAATAAATTTCAGATCTCATGCATTTTTGCTATTTACATGTATGCAAAACTATGCAGCACATGAAAGAAAATCTAATATGGTTAAGAGTGCAAATGTGGCTCATGCAAAACATTCATTCAAATAAAGTGGCAAATTCCTTTGAACTATAGCTCCATTTTAGACTATTTGGAGATGTTCATTACCTGCGTTCATTGCTTTTCAACAAAGAAGGCACTGTGATGGATGGCAGCATTTAAAAGGTTTTGGACAGATTGTGTAAGCTTCATTGAGGGGTAAAATCTGTGCTAGTGAACATGCCCTCCAGACAAATGGCTTCCTTTAGCTGAAGTGGACAAGATGAACCCGGACACACCTGCATCTGTAGGTGTGCAAGAGTCAGAGACATTCATCAGGATGTCCTCCTTTAATGTTTGGACTACACTGCTGTTAAAACAAGGTTAAGAGCTAATAACAGTCAAATTAAATGAACCATTTAATCATGCAAACCACTGTTCAAAAGTCTGCAGTTGGTGAAAGATACAAACTCAGAATTGGCATGTTAACTAAAAATTAATATATAAACCTTGAAATTGTGATATTTAAACTCAGAATTGAGAGATTTAAACACATAATTGAGAGACATGAACTCAGAATTGAGATATTTCAATTCAGAATTTATAAATTTTAACTCAGAATAGAGAGATTTAATCTCAAAATTGAGAGATATAATCTCAGAATTGCGAGATATAAACTCTGAATTGAGAGACATAAACTCGGAATTGCGAGATATAAACTCAGAATTGCTAGATGTAAACTCGGAATTGAGAGATATAAACTCAGAATTTAGATATTTCAATTCAGAATTTAGAAATGTAAACTCAGAATTGCGAGATATAAACTCAGAATTGAGAGACATAAACTCAGAATTGCGAGATATAAACTGAGGATTGAGAGATATAAACTCTGAATTGCGAGATATAAACTCAGAATTGAGAGATATAAACTCAGAATTGAGATATAAACTCAGAATTGAGATATAAACTCAGAATTGCAAGATATAAACTCAAAATTGAGAGATATAAACTGAATTGCGAGATATAAAATCAGAATTGCGAAATATAAACTCAGAATTGAGAGATTACAATTCAGCATTGAGATATTTCAATTCAGAATTAAGAAATTTTAAATCAGAATTGAGAGATATAAACTCTGAATTACGAGATATAAACTCAGAATTGAGAGATATAAACTCAGAATTGAGATATAAACTCAGAATTGCAAGATATAAACTCAAAATTGAGAGATATAAACTGAATTGCGAGATATGAACTCAGAATTGAGAGATTACAATTCAGCATTGAGATATTTCAATTCAGAATTAAGAAATTTTAACTCAGAATTGTGAGATATAAACTCAGAATTGCGAGATATAAACTCAGAATTTAGAGATATAAACTGATTTGCGAAATATTAACTCAGAATTGCGAGATATAAACTCAGAATTGAGAGATATAAACTCAGAATTGCGAGATATAAACTCAGAATTTAGAGATATAAACTCTGATTTGCGAAATATAAACTCAGAATTGCGAGATATAAACTCAGAATTGAGAGATATAAACTCAGAATTGTGAGATATAAGCTAGAATTGATAGATTTCAATTGAGAATTTAGAAATTTTAACTCAGAATTGCGAGATATAAACTCAAAATTGACAGATATAAACTCTGAATTGAGAGATATAAACTCAGAATAGAGAGATTTAGTCTCAAAATTGAGAGATATAATCTCAGAATTGCGAGATACAAACTCGGAATTGAGAGACATAAACTCGGAATTGCGAGATATAAACTCAGAATTGAGATATTTCAATTCAGAATTTAGACATTTAAACTCAGAATTGCGAAATATAAACTCAGAATTGCGAGATATAAACTCAGAATTGCGAGACATAAACTCAGAATTGACAGACATAAACACAGAATTCCGAGATATAAACTGAGAATTGAGAGATATAAACTCATAATTGCGAGATATAAACTCAGAACTGCGAGATATAAACTCAGAATTGAGATATAAACTGAACTGCCAGATATAAACTCAGAATTGCGAGATATAAACTCAAAATTGAGAGATATAAACTGAATTGCGAGATATAAACTCAGAATTGGGAAAATAAACTCAGAATTGAGAGATTACAATTCAGAATTGAGATATTTCAATTCAGAATTAAGACATTTTAGCTCAGAATTGCGAGATATAAACTCAGAATTGCGAGATATAAACTCTGAATTTAGAGATATAAACTCTGAATTGCGAGATATAAACTCTGAATTATGAGATATAAACTCAGAATTATGAGATATAAACTCAGAATTATGAGATATAAACTCAGAATTGCGAGATATAAACTCAGAACTGAGAGATATAAACTCAGAATTGCGAGATATAAACTCAGAATTGAGAGATTTCAATTCAGAATTCAGAAATTTTAACTCAGAATTGCAAGATATAAACTCAGAATTGTGAGATATAAACTCAAAATTGAGAGATATAAACTCTGAATTGAGAGATATAAACAGAATTGCGAGATATAAACTCAGAATTGAGAGATATAAACTGAATTGAGAGATATAAACTCAGAATTGAGAGATATAAACTGAATTGAGAGATATAAACTCAGAATTGAGAGATATAAACTGAATTGAGAGATAAAAACTCTGAATTGAGAGATATAAACTCTGAATTTAGAGATATAAACTCTGAATTGGGGGATATAAACTCAGAATTGAGAGATATAAACTCAAAATTGAGAGATATAAACTGAATTGAGAGATATAAACTCGGAATTGAGAGATATAAACTCTGAATTGAGAGATATAAACTCTGAATTTAGAGATATAAACTCAGAATTGAGAGATATAAACTCGGAATTGAGAGATAAAAACTCTGAATTGAGAGATATAAACTCAGAATTTAGAGATATAAACTCAGAATTGAGAGATATAAACTCAGAATTGAGAGATATAAACTCAGAATTGAGAGATATAAACTCTGAATTGAGAGATATAAACTCTGAATTGAGAGATATAAACTCAGAATTGAGAGATATAAACTCAGAATTGCGAGATATAAACTCAGAATTGAGAGATATAAACTCATAATTGAGAGATATAAACTCTGAATTGAGATATTTAAACTAAGACTTGCTAGATATAAACTCAGAAATGTGATATCAGCATATACTGTAAACCCAGAATTGTGAGATAAAAAAAATACACTTAACTTAAATATCACATTTAAAAAAAAAAATTCTGTGGTTGAAACAGGCTTTCATAGTTTTCTATTTGAATATATTTTTTAAATGTAATTTTATATTTTATTTCATATTTTTGTGGAAATGATACCATTTTTGATGAATTTGTTTTTAAATGAACAGAGAGTTCAAAAGAACTGCAAAATCCTTTTTGTAGCATTATAAATGCCTCACTGCCACTTATGATCGATTTAATGCGTAATGCGTGAATAAAAATATTAATTAGTACAATGAATTTGTATTCAAATTTGGCTTATTTGGTTTTATAAGAGAGGAGAAAACACTTCCCATTCCTTTTGTCTCTGACATACAAATCACAACTTCCAGTTCAGTCCATTTTAAATTGTGAATAAATACGGAACTCGTATATGTTTTTTTTTTCTTTTTTTTTTTTACAATAAACAAATTTAATCTATAGTGTCTCTAATCTTGTCTCTCATCACTTTCAAAAGCCCCAAAGGAAGTCGTTTGCATTAATATTCGTGATTTTCATGCTCTTGACAATTCTTTGTTTGGGAAAAGTATTGTTTTCACATTCAATTCAGCGCAATATGAAATGTGGTTTGCTGAATTCTTTGATGCATGTTTGGTCTGACACAAATAATATGAGATTGCGACCTTGGGCCTGCAGCTGATGTTTGTACTGGCAGGACCGGAGGATGTTTTTCCTCTTTCCACTCCACGCCAGACTCATACGACACATTTCAGGTCTGTTTGTTGTTCTGAGGCCTCGTGCCATGAACATTTTACGATGTTTGGGAATTTTTTTTTCTCCGTCTGACATTTGTGGTGCTGCTTTGCATGATAAAATATTTTTCTTTCACTCTGTCTGTCTGAAACGTATAATTAGCAATTAAGTCGATGCTGTTTTCTTGGCAAGCCTTGCGAGTCGCAATATTTCCCCCTCCCAGAAACCATCCTGGCTTGCTTTTGATGACCTGAAGTTTTGTTCTCGGTAGAAAAGCAAATATAGGATATTGATCTACTATGCAGAACGACAGCGCTCTTATTGCCTTTTTCAAATAAATTACAAACGCAATGACCTCAGGAAGCGCCTGTAAATCAGCTTGGCGAAAGATTCATTTCTCACTCTGTAAATCTGCTTTAAAGCTCTCTATCTGTTCACATTGAACTGAATCACCCCGAACTCTGCGACGGTGACCCCTGACCCCCATGTGGTTTTGCCGTGAGAAAAGCATCCTGCGGTTTGAGTGGGCTTTCTACTGTCTGTCATACCCACATGCATGGTGGCCCACAGCTGTTTTGTTTTTATTTTGGACGATGAGGAGTTCAGGAACTTTACCTTTTGCCAACATTTAATTAGAAAAACAAGCTTGCTTTGAAAACGCTCGACTGCCATTAGGATAAACGCTGAACTGTTTTAGTAGAGATGCCATATTTACTCATCAGAAGGCCTAAAAGTGTGTTTTTGACTGTTCTTAGTTCATCACCATACTGTAAAAAAGAAAATGTTGTCATTATTTACTCACCTTGATGTTGTTTCAAACCTGTTAAGATTTTCTTCTGATTTCACTACACTCACAAATTAACCTTTTGTTATCTGTGTGGGAAAAAACAGCATCAAATTAAATCATAATATTCCCAGCTAACAAAAAAATTGTCTAAGAACTTTTTGCCAATGTTCCCGTTACGTTATGAAAAAGCTAATTCTGAATGCTTTCTGAATGTGAAATGTTTTAAAAATGTTTTTTGCTTGGTTATGTAGATGTTAAGGGAACATTACATTTTCTAATTTATGCAAATGCTACTTTTGAAAGTATATATATATTAACGCTTCAGAGAAAAATATTTCTTTAAAGAATATACTTAAGTGTGAACCAAGCGTAATGTATTAGACACTTAGATGTCACAAATAAATCAAAGTATATTATAGTTTAAATATTTTAGAGATCACTTGAACTTTAGCTAGCTTTTTTTTACTTGGGTACATCTTTATATGTAATTTTGTAATCATATATATTGTCTTTGAAATATGGTTTACTGATAAGAATTTACTGTACGATAAACTAAAATGTACTTTAAAATTTCTATTGAAACGTGTTTGTTATTCATTAATTCCCATCTGTAATGATTGTATTGCAATTTGGTACACTTAAAAGGTCTTAACTTTAAACGTAATATCAAATAACACAAATCAAGTACCCTACTTGCGTTTTAGTTAGTCGATATTTCTTTAAAGCATGACAAAAGAGTATTAAAATAATGACGTAAACAGGTACGTTAAGTATTTCGGTATGTTATGTAAGTTTTGTCCTTGAAATATCAGTCATTCCGAAGGTACACTGACTTCAAAAAAGGTGAATGTCTTTTGTCTTCTGTTTGTTTCCCAAACGTCTCTCTCGGGCATTTGAACGAAATAACGCCAAAATGACGGATTACTTTACGGCAGCAACAAATGCACGCATAAACTGTAATTACGACATTGAACTGTGGAGGGCTCCAAGGTCACAAAACTACATTCAGTTGCTTTAAAATGTAGGCTAATTAAAAAAATTAAATGTTAAACTTGTTAAAAATGCACTTAAGGAGACTTCTTTAGAATTTTAAGTACACAAATTGATTTTTATATTATTAATGTTATTATCTGCAAGTAGAGTTTGTATGCATTTATTAATTTAGTCATTTTTTAACTCATTAAATTGTTTTTTCTTCCCGCCGTGTGGCTCATTCGCCGCTTTACATTGTGTTTTTAAAGAGTGTGATTTCCTCTTGTTTTCTTCTTTGAAGTTTGTCCGGTCGGCCTCGTTCTGTGTCTCTGGAGTCTGAGAAGTACATTTTGTTCTGCTTATGTATGTAGGGTGAAGCCCTGGGTCAGGAGTGGGTAATATTTAACCAGTGGAAGAATTCATTATTAGGGTGGTGGAAGGCTTTGGTGAACGCTTTGTACTCACACTTGAACAAAAGCACACAGATGCACATGCACACACACATTTTTCTTCAAGGGCTATTTTCAGAAATTGTGTCCTCACATGAATAGAGCTTCTCATATACACCCATTCGCATACAGTATTAATCAGGCACCACCTGTTACTTTGAGTTACAAAAGCATCTGCCACATGACTAAATGTAAATTTATAAATTATTTGTATAGTACTTGCTGTATTATGTTTATTATTATTAAACATGAATATTAAACATAATGAAAAAAAACAAAGTTTATCATTTATTTTATTAAACAAAAAATTAATATATATATTTTTTTACATCCAGATTGTTGGAGTGGTCGCAGACTATTAAAGTACCAAATAAAAAAAATAAAAAAAATAATAATTATATATATATATATATATATATATATATATATATATATATATATATATATATATATATATACAGTATATTTAACTTTTGATATATATACTTTTATAGATACTTTTTGATATAATAATATTAACAATAGCAATAATTATATATATTATTTTTATTATTAATAATTGTTGTCATTAATACTAAACGTAATAAAAAAGTAATATAAGTAATAAACAAATGTGAGATACAACAAAAACAACAACAACAACAACAATAATAATAATAATAATAATAATAATAATAATAAATTGTATTAGTAGTAGTTATAGTAGTAGTAGTGTTTGAAAATAAAAACAAATAATATTAAAAATAATATTAAAAACTGTTGTTTCAAAATCCTAAAAAATGCATTTCTGTTAAAAAATCATGACGTGGTCTCTGATTTTTGAAAAACTAAAAAATATTTTTTTATGATGCTATATTTGTAACATTTGTAACACAATAATAATATTAATAATAATAATACTTATAATAATAGTAAAAATTAAAGCTATATTTTATAAAAAATAACAAAAACAATAATATATATATATGTATATTTTTTAAACTGATAAAAAAAAAACTGCTGTTTCAAACCCAATGTAAAAAAAAAAGTTTAAGTGCAGATATAACTGTATCAGAAATAGTGGTGTTTCTCTTTAAAAACTGAGCGCAGAGTGAGTTTCCAAATGCAGAAGGAGGCAGTCAGGAATGCAAGGGAGTTGAACATTGATAGAAGATGAATTGATATTCATAAAGCATAATGTCTGAGGTAATCCTCAAAGGTGTGAACACAGTTATGGAGAGAGCCGTATGCTTTGAGCCGCCAGCACAGATTATTAAACTCCTCTTCATGTATGGGTCTCCTGGAGGTCAAAGGTCAATTCACCCACTTCCAGATCTCTGAGCGTAGTAAGAGATGGGCTGAACTGGCAACAGCATACCATCATACTACTCTTAACAGAAATATGTATGATGTACACAGTGTGCTGATTTCCTGTATGCACAGAAGACATGGACGATCTACTAGTTTAGATGTTTTATAGATCCAGTAGCACAGATTTATGACTCATCTTCACAGCTCTGTTGGTTGTTGAGCAGCTAACAAACACATTAATGTGTGTGGCCAAATTTCCCCATCATAGTCAATTAAGGGCTTGTTTCTGAGTAAACACACAACTGTGAATGTGGAGACAAGACTTAACATATTACACTTTCATATACATACATATATATATATATATATATATATATATATATATATATATATAGAAATAAGAATAACTATATATAGAGAGAAAAATAGAGAGAGACAGAAATAGTGAAACTAATATATATATATATATATGCTTAAAATAATAATAAAATATTAATATAATAAAATAATAATAATAATAAAATATTAATATATTTATTTCCAAATAATTTTCCAATTCAAAATTTTTTTATTTTTAGTAATTTCTTATGTTCTTGTATCATTTAGTTACATTTTTTATATATTTAAATTTTTATTTTCAGTATAAGTTTAGGTAGTTTTAGCATTTTTTTTTTTATTTAAGATTTTATAATACAATAAAAATACACTATAATCATCATAATTTGTTATATAATAACTAGACTGATGTAAAGAGGTCATGTGAGAAGAATATCAATTATTATTATTTAAATATTTCAGATATTTAGCAGAGAGATAAGATTATACTATTTTCTGACACTTCATTTTTTATTTTCATTATGTTTTTAATTTTAGTTTTAGTTTATGTTTTTTGTTGTTTTTATTAATTCTTGTTTTATTATATTTCTATTTAGCTTTAGCATTTTTATTTTCAGTAAATAGTATAACTTTAAGTAATTTTAATGAAGTAATTAAAAATAATTTTAGCAGCCTACAGTTACACATCTAGCAGACAGTTTTATTCAAAGCAACTTAAATACTATTATAGCATTAAAAAAAATATATATATATATATATATTTCAGTTTTCATTTTAAGTTCTAGTAACTTTTAATGCTTTTGTCTTTTTTTATATTTAGCTTAGCATTTTATTTTATTTATTTGCATTTTTATTTCACTTTAAGTTTGAGCAATTTTATTTCATCTTGAAATAAATCAAATTGCATTTAAATTAGTTGCCGAGCATCCATTTCTGCTTTTTTAATGCTTATGGTTTTCCTCCAGCTTTGATTCAATCAACCAAAACGATTTTTAATATCTTTAGTTTTAATTATTTTACATAGCACTGTTTAAAAAAAAATTAAGTGCATCAAACTACATACTTTTTAACAAAATACTTGGAAAGATTAGTAGCCTATTCCAAAAAATAACCCAAGATTAATCTAATCACATGACACATCAGACGTGCTGTCTAATAAACTTCATCATTCAGAGACAAAATATTAAGAGGAACAAAACGTTCCAGACTTTGCGTAAACATGCATTCATTATTTTAAATTGCTTTATTAAAATATATTGGCAATGGGCCTCAAAAGATTATCTCATAAGCATTAATTAATTTATTATGATTTTATGTAATTTTTGCATTGTTGACTTGTTCCACCCCGATGCTTTATTTCTATAAAACAGCAATGAAACAGGATTGTTTTGAGCTGCAGGTCAAAGGTCATGCTTTAGACGAGTAACTCCTCTGATGAACTAAAAACCTTTTGTCTGGACTCCAGCCTGTTTTTAAAGCGTCCCGACCTCCGATTCATGAAATGCTTTCGGTTGAATTGTTTGTTTCAGAAAGCGGATCCATCTTGATTATGTTGGTTTACATTCGAAAGGCTGGTTTTAATGTTTGAAGACGAATCTTCTCATGAATGATGTTTCGGTGGTGGACGTGACAGCCCTTCATCTGTTTTATTGGAAACAGCCGGGAAAACCTCGTGTCAAATTACCGAATTGAAAGCATCCACTACATTTGTCTGTGTGAAGGTGACGTGCTTCGAGACTCGTTAACGCTGGTCATATTCAGCCTGGCAGTTGTTTATTTGCACATGTGAATCTGATAAATGAAGCCGTTGGGATTTAGGAAGTGAGAAACGTCACAAAACATCGTAATTTTTAGGGAGAATTTAGCAGGGAAAGTATCTTACAGACATAAAATTCTGGGAAAATGTCCCTGAGAGGAATCCACATCCCACAACAATCAACAATCATTTATTTCTATTGACAAATCAGTTTTTTCCTTGTAATCCTTTGGTTTCTGTGAGTACAATGAGAAAATAATCATAAAATAAAGCATTTGATTGGATTATGCAAAAAATATAAGATAAATAATAGTCCACATGACCATTCCATATATATAAAACTTCCTTACAATCAATTATCAGCAGAAAATATTGCATTATGACATGGGAAAAAATGTTCCTCCACAGTATTTTAGTTTTGTTTTCTAGTACAAATATTAAAAGATTCTTATATCAAGATGCATTTAATTAAGGAAAATGAAGTCTTGTTTTCTGAAAAATGTTTTTAATGAAAGCAAGGAATAAACATATGTGTGGTCAATAAAAATGGTAACAATTAATTCAAAGGAAAAATAAGTTAATAAGAAATTCTATTTGTCTTTTTTTTTTTACAGTACTAACATCTAAACATTTTCAAATCTAGATAAATGTATGGTACCTGCTTTAAGCATAAATTCAATACGCTTTTTCAAATAATTTTACTTCCCAAGTAAATGTTCCTTGATTTAAGAATTTTTAGATATTTGAAAAATTAAATTAAATTAAATTAAATTAAATTAAATTAAATTAAATTAAATTAAATTAAATTAAATTAAATTAAATTAAATTAAATTAAATTAAATTACTAGAAAACAAGACAAAAAAAAAACAGTTTATCTTTCTGGTATTTTCATGTTTTGTCAATTTTTTTGACCCTATCGGCAGATTTAAATATATATATATATATATATATTTTCTTAATCGAAATTTCTTAAATATTTTAATTTTTATTTTAGAAAATAAGAGTTAATATCTTAGTTAATTTTACTTCTTAAGTAAATAAATAAAGATACATTTACTTAAGAAGCAAAATTGAGATATAAAATCTTTTTTTCTTTCTTAATTGAAATTTTTTGTTGTTGTTGTTGTTGTGTTTTTTTTTTTGTTAGTTTTTTTTTATTAGTTTTTTTTTATTTTCTTTTTTTTTTTGTAAATGCAGAAAGTCCAAAACAAGCATTCAGCCAAACACATCTTTGCACACACGTGAAAACCCATCGGCATTCAAATGCAAATGAAAATCAGCCATATTTAATTAATCCGTAACACCACTTCCTCCTTCCTGTTGGGAAACTCGACATCGTCACTCGCAACTATTTCTGTCTTTATTGAATTTTCATGAGTTTCATTGTATACGGAAACCTGGCTGTGACGATGGCACATTTTCCGGGACACGTCTTCTGGGAAGTAAACGTGGTACGGTCACGTATGCATGAGGTGTCCTCATCTCTTCACATTTAGACCTCCACTTCATCCTTCAAGCAGCGGGGGACACAAAACACAACGAATTAATCCAACTCGTAAAAACGGCTCGTCTGAAAGGGCTTTGTGGGGACTCGGAGAGGAAGGTATTGTCCAAAAAGCTTTTTCACAGTGAAAACATGCTGATTATGTTATTGTTGAGTGGCTTTTGATTCCCACACGAGGACCTAATGCAGGAACACCAATGAGGAGACCTCCATTAACCAGCACAGCGGGGATTAAACCTCCACCTCATCTGCGTCCCGGGACTTTCTGTGAATCACGGGAAACGCTGGGCCAGCTCTCCAGCGCTTTTGACCGTTGTGCCTCTTTCTTGTGGCTGAATGTGGGGTTCACAGGTTGTTGTTCCAAAACAATGCGCAGGGGTCGGATGAATGAAGAGTCCTGGAGAACTATAGGTTTTTTCGGCGTTGTTTTCCCCCTCCTTCTCTTCTCCTGCTCCAAGGGAACGCAATTAGAGTGGGGAATTGAACGGGGGGAGGCTGTGGATGGGGGATGAGAATGAGAAGGCTATTATCCCACTGTTAGATGTGAATGGAGAGCCCCACTCATACGGCACAAAAGGGCCGGAGCTGAGAGGATGCCCTGCTGAAAGAGAGCCGGCCACTGGAGCTTCACTTCGGGAACACATGCACTGACATGTTTCTCTCCAAACCCTCGTTCGGTTGAGAAATGTACAAAAATTTACATTTGCTTAAAATGTTCTCACCTTCAGTCCATCCTAGATGTAGATGAGTTTGTTTCTTCATCATATTTGGGGGAATGTAGCAGTACATCACTTGCTCACCAATGGATGTGAATGGGTGCCGTCAAAACGAGAGTCCAAACAGCTGATAAAAACATCACAATAATCCACAAGTAATCCACAGCACTCCAGTCCATCAGTTAATGATTTGAGAAGAGAAAAGCTGTGTGTTGGTAAAAATAATAATAATACATTGTTAGGATGCTTTTAACTACAAAAAGTTGAGTTCATTATCCATAATATTGCTTCTTAATCCTCCAGTGGAAAAGTCTTCTTGTCTGAATCAGGCGAGAAATCTGCACAGATCAAGCACTGTTTACAAGCCAAAACATTTTGTGGATTTTGATGTGAGAGGACAACACGAGATGGACTTTTTCACTGGAGGAAGCGTTATTATGGATTATCTTTTGTCCAGAAGTGACGGTTTAAATTTAAAACCTTTTAATACTGGATTTGTTTCTTACAAACATGCCGCTTTTGGCTTCACAAGATGTTAATTTATAGACCGGAGTGGTGAGGATTATTGTGATGTTTTTATCAGCTGTTTGGACTCTCATTCTGATGGCACCCATTCACTGCACTATTTTATTTAAAGTAAAACTTATTATTCTTAGTACAGTATTATACTATATTCCTGTTAATATATTCCAGGGAAACTAGAAAATAAACAAGCAGCACTACTATAAACAGTTCATAAAAAACCATGATGGATAAATACGTTACAATTTATTTTATTTTATTGTTATTATTTTTACAATTTAAATTTAAATCCTTTTTATGGTGTTAAAATTATGTTATTTTTTTCATTGCATTCCACTAATTATAATAATGATTTGAATAGAAAATAATCATTTAAACACAGTCTTAAAGATAAGATTAGGAAAAAGAAAATGTAGATATTGTTAGCATTTAGTTTCACTGCCCTGTTCTGTGTATACACACTATGTACTCATTACAACAATTAAAATATCTGGGTAATATCTAGATGCTAGCCCTAAACCTAACCCATGTAGTTACCCTGTAATACCAGTACTTTCTTGGGTAAGTACACTGTACACATACCGTAAAATAAAGTGTTTTCTGGACACATTCCTGGCCAGTTTCTCAGGAGATTCACTCCTATATTCCCACAGCAGGCGTATTTTGGGCGAGAAGTCATTTGTAGGTTGGCGGCATCATCCAGCGTGGCCCTAAAAATACCAGCTGTGTAAGTCAGCACTGTTGTTCACTTTTTCCTCCATGCTGCTGGTGACACACTACAGAGCATTTCCAGAGGAAAAAAAGGTCAGGTCTTACGCATGCTCACCACACACCTATCAGGAAAAAGCGTTACTGTGTGGCCAAGGGGTTAAAAAAAGATTTCAGAGCGGGAGAGAGAGGAACTTCCCTGAGTATCGCAGGCACTGCGGTGAACTTTACGATACGGAGAAATAATCGGGTGTTAGGCAAGAGTTATGGAAACCAAACGCCAGCTGTTAATATTAGCAGTAAAGGTGAAAGGTCAGCAAAATAAACACAATTAACAAATAAAAGTCCTTAAGTCACAGTAACCTCAATGAAAAAGTGTAGGATTTAGACTGAAACCATTTTCATTCAGAAAAAGGCATCACACTGAAGAGCGAAATACAATTTTTTTGTAAAAAAGTATTTAATTGATAATGATATGATGACTCATAAAGAATACTAACAACTAGGGATGTAAACGTTTCTGCACTGTAAAAATTATTATATATATATATATATATATATATATATATATATATATATATATATATATATATATATATATATATATTTATATATTTATATATAATTAAAGTTGAAAGAAACTTCATGTTCCAACTTTGTAACTGTTTGTGAAATTAACATGCAATGTGAAAGTGAAAATGGTTTCTAAACCAAATTTTTCTTTAGTGCATTTGTGTGAAAATGTCCATTTATGTAAGGTATAAATGGTTAATGGTAACTTCCCCTACTATATACAGTGAAAAACTTTAATAGAAATTTCATGTAATTTTACGGTAAAAATACATTTTTTTGGAAGCGAAAAAGAATATAGAATTTACAATGAAAAACCATAAATTGACATTTCCCAGAATTCCCTGCGTTGCATTTCAGATTTGATGTTTTTTCTTTGAAATTACTATGTTTCTTCTTAGTTTTTTCTTATCAGTTATGTTTATTAGGGTTGTATGCTATATTTAATGTTGTTAAATTAATGTTTATTCCATATTTCAGTTACACGTGTGTCACCATGATGGTGTTTAGTGTTTGTGTGAATGACATTGTGCACCTTCCACACACACACACACACACACACACACACAGCTTGTGGAAAAGCTGCTTGTGTGAGCTTTGGTTCATCATGATATCAAGTGACTTTCTCATCACCACCTGATTGTCAGGTGTATCAGTGTATTTCAAAGGTACAAAGCAGACTTCAGATCTTCCTTAAGTTGGTATATTAACATTACATCAGGAAAATTAAATATATATTTTAATTGTACTGTAGATTTAAGTTAAACCTGTAAACCCTAAAATGTTGCTGTTTTTATGGTAAAATTCTGGCAACCACAGCTGCCATTTTTTTTTACAATTATTTTCTACTTTAAAATTTTACATTTTTATTCAGTGTGCTACTTATGGGTTCCCTTTGTTTTTTTGGGGGTGAAATTTACCAGCAATTTCTGAGTGTAGACTGCCTCCATTTTGTTTTTCAGTATAACTACTAAAATTTTGGTGTGGCGAAAAGTCTACTAATAACTACATATACTATACCAAATCTGTGCAGATGTCATTGTTCGTATTGTCCCATGTGAATATATTATCACCCAGCTCTTTAAATGAAGTTGTATTTACAAGTTTATCTAACTTTATCTGCACACACACATATACAGTGAACTCACGTAAATTGATATTTACTACAAACCAAATTTCAACTGCTTAATTGCTTTTATCGTCACAAAATGTAAACTATATCATCTGTTATATATGCAATTTAAACTTTAAAGCTGCTTTAAAACAATGTAAAAAAGGGCTATAGATCTGAAATCTGACAGGTACAGATCTGCACAGAAATCAAACTCCCTAAGTAGTGCAGATTTCACCCCAAAAGCAGTGCATGCAGGTCCCGTTTGGGCCCGTGTAGAGGTAGTGCAATGAGTCTAACAGTAGCGTGGCATACAGACCAGCCCTGTTAATAGTTTCCAGGCTGGTCATGAACCACTTCCTAAATGAGGCCTGTGTTTCTGACCCCAAGGCCCCTGCCCTGTCTGGGGCAAAAGAGCCACAAACACACACGCGCTCACCTGCTTAATGCATCTAGAGTCTGCAGCTGCACACGAGTCAAGCACTTCTCAGCTGCTGCTGTTTCCAAATCAAAATAAACTTCTTGACTGAATGGCGTGACCTATGGAGGAATCGTAAATAAGATCTCAAGAAAACTACGAGATTAAATGGAGAACAAATGGAGACTTGAGTAACAGCTTTCTCAGACGACTCTTGGTTTCTCGAGAGTTTCAGCAAAGATCTCAATATCAAGTCAAACTGTTCTCATCACACTGCGAAACATGATCTTCTTACTCTATATTTTGTCATTTTTAGTACCAATATTTAAACATTCTTAAATCAAGATGCACATAAACTGGTAATATCTAATATAAAATGGAAAACCTTGTGAATTAAGTTAATTTTTCTCACCCCATTGGCTGATATTTTTCTCGGTTCAGACTCACTTAATTCGGATCATTTTGTCCAAAATCAAGACTTAAATTTCACGTTTCCTCAAGAGTTTCAGAAAAGATCTCAACAATGTGAAGATACTAAAGTCAGCGATCAAAACACAATATAAACATTTCTCATCTTAAAACATGAATTTTGTCTTGCATATTCAGCAAAAAATATAATTTTAAATCATAAACATGTATATATAATAAGTGGGGTGCAAAAAAAAAAGTTTCTGCTTTGATTTAAGTTTATTTCTCAGCCCATTGGCAGTTATTTGTGATTTATGTATACATGTATCCTAATGAGAAATGTTTTAGTTGATATTAAGATATTTTACTTGTTTATATACTCAATAAAAATAAATAAATAAAGTCATAAATGCATCTTGGTTTAAGAAATGTAAAGACATCTGAAGAGAAAACACAAAGAAAATATTTTTTTCAGTTTAATGTGAGTTGATATTGTGATTTATTTATTTATTTATTGTCCTTGATTCAAGTATACCTTAATTTTTTTTTTTTTTTTTTAAGATTTTGATAATTTGTCAAAACTGACTTAATATCCTAAATCAAACATGTATCTTGAGAATGTTTAAATATCTGTACCAGAAAACGAGATATATGCTGAGAAATATTTATTTATTCATTTACTTGCTTTTGTAATGATAATTATTTGAGTTGTAATTGAGAAGTTTTTTCTTTATTCTAAGTATGAACTCACTTAATTTTGATAATCTTTTCAAAAAACAAGATCTAACATGCCAACTCATAAATACTGTATATCTTTAGTATACTGTATTTATAGTTTAGTTGTTTGCTTTGGAAAACAAGAAAAGAGAATTTGCAGTGTGAACAGAAATGTTTGGGTTTAGATCGAGATTTGAGAGATGAGATTGAGATTTTTCTTTGTTTCAAGTATAATCTCAATTTTGATAGTACTGTTAAAAAAAACTATCCCAAATAATTAATGTTTCTTGGAAAAAATGTTGTGTTCTGGAAAATAGGAAAAAAAATACTAATTATTCTATGAATTCCATTAATGTATGAAAACTATATTAGTATAGCACATATTTTAAGGGAAACCTCTGAGACAAAGCTGATACTAAATCGAAACATACCTGTAATTTGCATTTAGCTATTTAACAGCAACAAGTTGCCAATCAGCATAAGAAACTGATCTTATCTGAAGTCCAGGTGCTCTGTTTGGAGGCCTGTTGGAGGAAAAAGCACATCTGAAACTCTCTGAATGGCTGTACACCACCCAAACCACAGTTCTGGGAGACATAGAGTCAGCGGTCATGCGCTTGCGTGGAGTAAAGCCGTGTTGGGGTGGCCTCTGGTCCCTCAATGCCTCAGACCCAACGGAAAGCCCCTGAAGGGATTTCCTGACCTTAGTTCAAAAATAAGGCGATTTAACGACCGTTTCTCCAGCGGTGGATTTCAGGGTCTGTCGAGAGCCGAGGCCGTGTGAGTCAACATCTCCTACAGAGAATCACCATGCTTGGCTGGCAAAACCACTGGGGTCCATACCCAGTTAACAGGGAACGCTTTCGGAACTTTGGCAATGTTCTGGCAAGGTTCTCTCAAAGTTCTTCCAGTAACGTTAATAGAATGTTCGTTTGAAGGTATCTGGTCTTAATATGTTCTCAAAACACTAGCACAAAAACATTATTAATGTGTCGTTCATGGATTTTTTTTCTGAAAACATTTGATTGGACTTTTTTTTAGGTTTTAAATGTTACTACCTGTTCAGAGAACATTCAAAAGTAACATTCCCATAATGTTACCTCATTGGTTGCATAACCAATGTTTTGAAATAATAAAAACATAACGTTTTCATAATTTAACGGAACGTATTTTTCTTAGCTAGGTAATGACTTTATTGAGAGATGTTCAGCTAAAAGGTTTTAGGACAAAAAGTTCCATGAATGATGTTTGGAAAACATGCAAAAGTAACATTCCCATAATGTTTGATGAATGGTAAGCTTCCGTTTAACATTTTAAAAAACGGGACGTTCAGAGAACATTCAAAAATAACATTTTCATTACTTCATGGGAACATGACTCGACTGAAGAAAACGTTCCATGAATAACAAAAGTAACAAAAGTAACATTCCTAAAATATTTGCAAAACAATGAAAAAGGAATGTTCTTTTATTACTTGCAAGTAAAACATTTAAAACATTGAAAAAACTGGACATTCGGAGAACATCCAAAAATAACGTTTTCAGAATGTACGTGACACATAGAACACTTAGAACACTTGATTAATTTATAATGACTTTCTTGATAGACATCCTGCGTTCCATGAACAATTTTAAGAGAACATTCAAAAGTAGCACTCCTATGTAAATGTTCTAAATGATCAAACAGAATGTGCCTTCACAGTCGCATAACCAGTGTTTTCTTGAATGCCCAAAGAACATTCAGAAATAAAGTTTTTATAACTTAATGGGAAAATTAGCACAGCATTCTTAGAAAATATTTTTGTTTGCTTGGTAATGACTTGATCAAGAGACATCCAGCTAAAACGTTTCACGTAAAAAAACATTGCATGAACAAAGTTCAAAGAAAATTCAAAAGTAATGATCCAATAATGTTTGCCTAGTGATAAAATGGTTTGTTCACTTAATGTTCGCACAACCAAAAAATTTCTTTTTTGAACGTTCACAGAGCATTCAGAAATAATATTTACATTCTCTAATGGGAACGTTACTGAAACAATCTTAGAACATATTTTTGTTAACTGCATTTATGACATACTGCTAAAACATAGTTAGCAACGTTCGCATATTTTTTGCTAAATTATCATATGGAATGTTCCCTTGACGTTCTCAAAATCAATGATTTTAAAACATTTTAATGTAATAATGTAATAACCTTCGTATCATTTAGTGGTAACATTAGCAAAATGTTCTTAGAACACATTTTTGTAAGGTAATGATAAATCTGCATTGCTACGATAAATCGTGTTTGAGGGGAGCCATTTGCACGTGTTCGAGCACGTCAAGAGAAAGCGCACCCGAACTGACAGATTCTGCTTTGCTTTGTGTATTTTCTCTTTCACGTCTGTCTTCCTCCCAGCAACCGGCGGTGTGGTAGATCTCTGTGCTTTGGCCTTCAGATCGGGCCGCACATTGCGTGAGACTCAATCGTTGCTCGCTGGTGTATGTGACAGAGGTCGTCAACATAGCATTAATTAAGACCCAAAAACAACAAAGCCCAAACAATAAACACCCGTCCGCAAAAGCCACTACTGCCTCCCCGACCCGACCGGGGCTTAGCCAAAGAAAGTAAATACAGTAATATGTTCAAGATTTGCTTTCCCTCCGCCCAGAGAGCAGCTCTTTGTGGGGCTTTAAGTGAAAAGTGTTATTCAACAGATACAGCCGTGCGATTGTCATTGCACGAAGAGGCATCGAGAGGATCGAGTTCATTCAACATGCTGGCGGTGTTCCTCTGCAGATGTGCAGCTTGGCACCTCGAGTCATTTCTCACATAACCACTTAGTTTGGGCACCACGATCAATGGTTTCTTTTGGTGCTTTTCAAGTAGCATTCAAACAGCATATCAGCATGCATTTGTGTTGACAGTTAATGATAGACATAGCAAGACGAGTCATTCGGCATTTTCTCCACAGCCAGTACAGTTAAACCTTCAAAAAACTCAAGCCCAGATTCTCGAAACACATGCTAATCCTGAACCAATCCTAACTGGAAATTTGACATCAGTAGATTGTCAAATGGTTCTGGGTGGCATTTGAGTGATGGGTTTCTGACTGTAGTTAGCTCCAGTTGTGATCCAGCTGTCAAATTTCACTCCTGTTTATCATTGCATTGCATTAATAATAATTAAAAGTTGCCCATAGGTTTACTCACTGTATTTACATTTACATTTACATTTATGCATTTAGCAGACGCTTTTATCCAAAGCGACTTACAGTGCATTCAGGTTAACAGTTTTTATCTAACGTGTTCCCTGGGATACGAACCCACAACCTTTTGTGCAGCTAACACAATCCTCTACCACTGAGCCACAGGAGGGACATTTATGAAATATTATGATAGAATGAATGAAATATGAATTATGATAGAATTATGATAGAATGAATGAAATGAATGTATGAAATATTATCATAGAGTTAAGTAGATTTTACTTACTTTTAAATGTACAGAAATGCTAATGCTTATTTAATTTAAATATCTGGTCATTTGTTCAGCACATGATGTTGGGAACACTTTTTCCCAGTGTGCATGTGTCTATTCTTGTTCTGCTAAACTTGTACGATGCAAAATGTCTGGAAATATTCCTAAACGTACAGTAAAACTTTTTGAACCGTCTGTGCACCAGATATGAACAAGTCCTCGACTGAGGAGAGGCGATCAGACAGTTTTCACCTGGTGGACAATAAGACAGAGTTAGTGGTGGGTTATAAGTCGATCTGAGAAGTAAATAGGTTATAGGTCTGTGTGTGTGTGCATGCTCTCTTTGGATTGACTGTGATTGAATCACCTCATAAGTGAAATACCAAAGCGGATGCAATCGCCAACCGCAAACCAACACTGCGGTCTAAATGTTTTTCCAACATGGCATGTATTTATCTGAAAAACATATTGGGATTACAAAAAAAAAAAAAAGATTTATCATTTCCATGACACTGGAAAGAGGGCAAAGGAGGTGACTGTTAGCCTTGAGAAGGAACATGGCTGCTTTGAGACTGCTTTACAATCATAGTACATCCTAAAAAGTTACTCACAGGTGCCAGAGCATCAACTAAACTTTGGCACGAATGCAAGCCCACCACTTTATTAAGTCTGTTTTTCCATTGGGATGAGGAGCATCTTCTTTGTGATTCACTTTATTCATTCAAGGCTGCAGCGGGAGTCTGTCTTTCTCTCGCTCCTGAAAGAAAGCCTTCACGCCAATGGAGTGAATTCAAAGTCGTTGATAGACTCGTCGAGAAAGGTTGACAAAGGTAAGTAATGAGAGTTGGCTGCGAGTCTGGAGGTTTTGGGGTGGTGGGGGGCTGGGTGGGGGGTTGTTTTCAATCGGAAGGCAACGGCTGACATGGAGGCTTTTGTTGACCGAGTCAGAGATGCTTCTCACGGGCATCAGCGTGTCAAGATCGGTTACCTCTAACCGCCGCTGATTGTTGCCGAGATGGATGGACCCTCTCGATTCAAATCCTTAGAGCCAAAATGGGCGAGCGTGACCACACAACGATGGCTTAGCATTCTGGGAGCTGAATTCAGCACTGTGGGATCCATTGACCTGCACGCCATTGTTCGACAGGTCACTTCCCCGAAACCGTAACCTCGGGGTTGATTACCATTGGAATGCTCTGGACGGCATTCCTCCTCGACGATCTCCATTGACTGGGATTGGCACTCGGTGCTGGCCTGCTGGAAAATTCTCCCCGATTAGCTGCCGGCCCATGGAGACGGGGTTGGCTGTCATGACCCGTGTCAAAGAGGCCATTCCGGGGCTTATGGGAAAAGACAAGCTGCTATAATGACCACCGAAGCATCGAAAGACACGTCACGAGGGCCTAAGAATGTAAACGGACGGGATTGAAGCCAGTACATTCGCACTTACACTGCATTACATTAATACAAAATCTGCACACACAGCAAGGTTATTATAAGTACTAAAACAACATTTTTGTCTAGATGCATAATTACATTTTATTTAAATATGTAATTCTTTGTCTATTTTCTCATAAGTACATTCTAGAATACAAAATATAAAAAAATATATTTATGCTATTGCCAAGAGCTTTTGCTTTTTCGCATTTGATGTACTAAAATAACTAATACTGAAATGAATGAATGAATGAATAAATAAATATGACAAGACCACAACAAAACAAGGCTACAAATTTATTCAAATTCATTCAAAATAATAATACAAAATATTATATCACAATATACTAAATTAACACTGACGCACAGAAAGCCAGATTTGTAATGGAATGTTCTATTATTCGGAAAGTTCCACTTTTTGCTTGTTTATTAAATATTTATGGCAATTTGATCATGCTTTCGGGATACCAAAAAAGACTGTAGTACTCTCAGCTCCATTTAGCAGAAATTTCACCCCCAAATGTGATAAAAGACTGCAAATTCAATCAAGGGCTGCAGATGTGTATGAAATTTAACATCAGTCCACAAACTGGTAAAAAAAAAAAGTTATCCAAATGTCCTGTTCATCCTTATCAAAGTTTAATTGGACTACATCAGTTTAGATGATGTCTGAGTGGAGATCCTGATGCGTTTCAGCCTAGATTTAATGCAAACCTGATTTAATGGATTCAGTGATCCAGATAACATGCCATCAAATTGATTTTAAAAAATGTTAGAGGAACGTCCAACTTAAACGTTTCAGGTAAAAAATTATAAAGACAAATGATAGACAATATTTTTTGTGCTAACATTTTGAGAACATTATTGAGACCAGATTTGAATGAACGATCCATTAATGTTACTGTAAGAAATGTTACTGTTTGTTCATAACTTTGAGAGAACCTTGCCAGAACGTAAGTTCTCCGAAATTTTAGTTTGAGTTCATTCTGCAGGTTTAAGCAAAACTTCAACCAATTACAGACAACAGAAAATAAGCAACAATTGAAGTTTATGAATAGACTCCCTTCCGAGGGATTCAACAGCCTCTTGAATCACTTGTGCAACATAAACTGCACATTTCAATACTTTTCATCAGTGCCTCAAATATCATAGTGTGGAGGGTTTTCAAACGTTCAGAATCATGTTGGCACGGTTCACGTTGGTGCTTTTTCTCTGGCATGAAGCCTGTAATCTAAAGGATTTATGTCACTCACCGCCCCTGTGCTTAACAACCTTTCTAATATTCCAGAACATAAAAATGTAATTGGCACACATATCAGAGCTACAGAAGATATTGGTGTACTTGTTTCTGACCAGAAACACAAATTGGGTTCTATGGAGACGCTTACCACTTATACAATTTACCAACCAACTCACGGCTCTGGTTTGGCTTTTGCGTGCGGGTGGAATCGTCTGACTGCTATTTTGGCATCTGGTCTGAATTGTGGAATCCGCATGTCGTGTTTGGTTCACATGCTCATCAGCACCTGGGTACAGAGAACAAAATACAGTCGAGGCTTTCTCCTGCTGCTCTCAGGCCAGTAATACAAGCTTCCACTTTCTCTAACATCATCACTAAATCACCACAGCAATTATATTAATAAACATAAAAATAACTCAATTATATTTGTGGAATTATGTATAACTTATCTGTATAAATTAATATACTATCAGTATAATATTTTTATATTTTACTTTTTTTTAATCCAGTGCAAAACTCTATGTGTGTGTATGCATATATATATATATATATATATATAAATATATATGTACACACCATAAATATTTAAATACATTACAATTTAAATATGAATGTTATGCCATAATAGATTTATTTTATTATATTCTATATTTAGAATTTCCTACATTTTAATTCAATTAGATATATTAGATTTAACTATATAATTACAATAATGTAATTTTAAATTTTTTTTTAATAAACGGTTTAAAATGATTAAAATTGCACTTATTTTACACTCACACACACACACACACACACACACACACATATATATACAATTATTTTTATTCTGTAATAATTATATACAGTATAGGAAGAGAGTGTATAAATATTAATTGTGCAATACTGATAAATGTTAAAGTAAATATATATTTTTAACATTTATTCCAAATTTATTCAAATTTACATAATTGATCATATAGTCATTTTGGTATAATTTTGGTAACTATTTTATCTAAAATAAATGTTTACAAACCTGTATATAATTTTTTTTCTACTCTTTTATACCATATGGGGCCAATGTGACTCTTGTGACAGCTCTAAATTCATAAACATAAAATGATAATATGATCATCAAATCATTATGAACATGAGCAGCAGGCAAGTGACAGTTCTGTCAACAAACTCTTTCACAGGCCATCAGGCTAAACCTACGGTTGAGCCCTGATGTATTTCATTGTTTTCTTCTGGTCTTTTCATGCCCCTGTCATCAGAACAGATGCTTGCTGGGTTTTATGTCTCATTGTGGGTTCGGAGAGCTCTGTGTGTGTGTGTGTGTGTGTGTGTGTGTGTGTGTGTGTGTGTGTGTGTGTGTGTGTGTGTGTGTGTGTGTGTGTGTGTGTGTGTGGCTTGATGTATCTGTCAGATGCTAACACAGCCTCTCGTTCACCACCGTCTGACAGATGTCGCTAATTTACTCATCCTGGATCAGATTAAGAGAAAATCATCACTCCAGGCCTCTATTCAGATGACGTCTCAGAAAACTGACCTGAAATCAGTTCCAAATCAGATACTTTACGATATTCAACCCAAGACATGGCCAATCTGGGCCTCAAATATTTCTTAAGCTAATGGCCCTTCTGGACTTTTAGAAAATAAACTTTGTTAAAACACACATTTCACACAAATAAAAGGCAGTTCTTTGAAAACAGGAATTTCTAAAAATGGATATGAATCATTGACAGAATTAAATAATACAATTGTTTATGTTTTTATGTCAATGTTGTTGTTTTTGTTTTGTTTTGTTTTTTTGCTTAGGCTATATTTTAATTGTAACGCTATTATATTATATCTTATAAAATGTAATGCCATGTATTCTACTTTATAATATCAGTAGTTTAGATTTTCATTTCAGTTTTCGTTTTTTTTTTAAATAATTTTTATGTTGATTTTATATTTCATATTAATCATATTTATATGACACATTTTATATTTCACATCTTCGAACATTGTTTTATTTTATATTTTAATATAGCTTATAACATATTTTGCTTTACATTTTATCAGTATTTTATCTTTTAATTCCAGTTTTAAAATAATAATTCCATGACGATTTTCATATTTAAAAGTCTGTTTTATTATTCACCTTAGTGCTTTATATTAGATCGTGTTGTATTTTATAAAATCAATAAACATTTATTATTTTTTTTTAATAGTATATAATGAATTTATATTTAAAAGTCACATTTCACATGTTTGTAAAAGCGAAATAATAATTTTAGCGCTCATTAATGTTAAAATGTTTGTGATGAACAATCAAATCAAAGAGGGCGGGGCTTTATTGGTCAAACAGAAGACGAACATGAAATTCCTGACCTACTACTTCTGGCGCGATTCTGAATTTTGCATCTGATGGAAACTTAAAGTTACTATTTTTACTATTTTAATGTTTGCAAAGTGATTACTAGAGTGTGTTTCATTCTGGACACTGACATAAAAAAAAAAAGAAAACCTTCTTGAAGAAACAAACTGTTCAGTTGCTTTTATAACATGGGCTGATGAAATGTGAAGATGTGGCGAGCCTCTGTTTCTGGCTAAAAATGTATTTTACAGCTGCTGCGGGGACCCAGTATGTGTCTTCCCCTAATCTATTCATCTATTCATGGATTTTATGACAATGAAACTCCATAAAGCACCGAAATATCGGGCTCTGAGTTTACTTTGGACCACGAAACAGAAATGATCATTATAATTAGACATTTGCTCTGTTTTTGAATCAGCATGTGGGCCAAATGACAGGACACATTAGATTCATGGACAAAGGTCATGATCTATTATTAGGCCTATAGTTTTATGAGCTTGCTTTACCTGCATTAACCAATGATCTTTTACGATAAGGTCTTCTTCTTTGATAAAACAAACCCCAAACACTAAGGCTTAAATGAAAATGTGCTGGAAATGAACTCAACTTCAGGCCATCCAGGATGTAGATGAGTTTGTTTCTTCATTAGATTTGAAGAAATGTAGCATTGCATCATTTGCTCTCCAATGGGTGTGAATGGGTGCCGTCAGAACAAAAGTCAAAACAGCTGATAAAAACATCACAGTAATCCACACCACTCCAGTCCATCAGTTAACATCTTTTTAAGTCAAAAGCTTCATCAAATCTAGGGATGTGACGGTGAGGATATTTTCCCACCGGTTAATCGATGTGTGACAACAACTGTAATACCAGGAGGTTTAGTTTGTTTGAGTTTTTGTCTTGCTTTCCTTTGTTTTTAAATAGCTAGCAAAAGCGCATTTTACTTTCACTTTCAAATTAGTGGCAGATCAGTGACGATTCAATTCAAGCAACAACGAAATACAATGTCAAACGCATAGAACTTTTATAACTAAACTAAACTAAAAATGCACCATGACCATGCTATAAAACTAATATGAATTAACAAATAACTTGCCCACAGTTTCAATAGATACAGGCAAGGCTAGCCTTACAACGTCAGACTTCGTACTTCCGCTCAATTTCATTTCGCTTCTGTACTCAATCTGAGATAGCGAACTATCTCCTAGTTTTCCTCCGGCCTCAAAACAGCCGGCCAATCAACGGACAGAGAGCGGGCTGAGAGCCGTGATGTAGACGCTTAGCGCCGAATTTAGGATTGTAGTTTAGGTTAGGGAAATCGAAAACGACAGCGGAAATGGAGACACGGGATGCTGTTCGCAGAGTGTTTGTTTTACCTTTTGAATGGAGGTGATGTTGTGGCCCTACTCACGACAGGTTTTGGGAAAAGTTTAATTTATCAACTGTTACCGATCGTCAGTGAGAAACTGGGGAGGCCAAAGTCCGGCAAGGTGATAATTGTGATTGTGTCCCCTTTGGTTACTTTCATGCAGGATCAGGTTAAAGAAGCAGTGAAACTCGCTCAATGTTTTTTTTTTCTCGCAGCATTCCTGTCTTTTCAGTGGAAGTTCAAAGCTGCTGAGCGGCGAATAACACACGTCATAACCAAACGTTATGTGATTGGCTTACGGGTAACCAATAATTGTAAACTTCAGACAAGCGCCAAACCTAAATGTAATGTATTTAAAAATCAGCAAACACTGTGGAACCAAATAAATGAGAAACGACTTAGCTGAAAAAAATAAATAAATAAAAACAAAATTTGTAATGGTTTTACTGGTTATAATGGGACTTGTATTGGTTTTAATGGAAACTACAATGGACCCCATTGGGTTTCTACTGATATTTGGTCACCTTCTATTGGTGGCTTGTTAAAACCAATAAAAATTAATGTTATATGTCCCAAAACACACTACAACATTTAAAAAAAGAATTGTTTTAATGGTTAAAAGTTGATGGTTTGTCATGTTTATAACAGTATTTGTAGTGGAAACCATTATAATTTTTTGTGATGGCTCTATTGATTTTTTTGTTTGTTTTTTCATGTTTAAAATAACTTCCAAAATCACCGTAGATGATCTGCAAAAGTCAAGAGGCTTCAAAATTCAAACTATTTTTTTTTTTTGCATTTTTATTTTAGCAAGCCAAAACAAATCCATCTTTAAGACATTTTTTACTTCAAACCTTAGTTTCCAGCTAAAATTAAATTGCTTTCTCCAGTGAAAAGGTCGTCTTGTCTGAATCAGGAGAGAAATCTGCTCTGATCAAGTACTGTTTACAAGCCAAAACACCTCTTAACAAATAAGCCAGTGGATTTTGATGTGAGAGGACATATTACACCGGAGATAGTGTTATTATAGATTATGGACTCGTGTTTTAGCCAGAAGTGGTGATTTGAAGTTAAAACCGCCTTATTATTGATTTTTGCTTACAAACACACAGCTTTTAGCTTCTCAAGATGTTAATTGCTGGACTGGAGTGCTGTGGATTACTTGTGGATTATTGTGATGTTTTTATCAGCTGTTTGGACTCTCATTCTGATGGCACCCACTCACATCCATTGGTGAGCAAGTGATGGAATGCTACATTTTTTCAAATCTGATGAAAAAACAAACTCATACTAATCTTGGATAAACTGCGATTTTAACCTGCTGGATTATAAAACAGGTGAAAAAAATCCCACACTGGAAGAGAAAAACATCCAGCCAACCCACGTGTCTCCATCTGTAACAAATCCACATTTAAATTCCTTACAAAATGACACTCCTTCCCATTTGCCAAAATGTTTCCTTTTTTTTCTCTCTCGCGTGCTGTGTGAGCTAACCAAGATGTTGAAAATGCAAATATTTTCCAAATGTCTGGGGATTTTGTCTATGAAGAATCGGGTTTTGTGGTCTCAGCTGCGCCGCACATTGATGCTTTATCAATGACATTGGGATCGTGGCATTCGGGGCCTGAATGAGTCGGGACGCACAGCCTCTGTGTGTTTCCAGCCTTAATGAGAAGATGTTTGGACATGACTATCTGTGTTTGAAGTCGGCTTATAATGGCGCCCTGTTGTTTGAGCAAACAAAGCGCCTGCAAGTCAAACAACACTCGGGAGTATTGCACTGTAAATTATTGCTTTGTAAACCCATGGTAACTATTTGTGTGCAAACAGCTTCACAAACATTACAAATCAGAAGCCGGTGGTCAGACTTAAAACAGATTTCTCTTCAAAGATGTGTTTGCGTGTGCAGTTAAAGCTGAGAAACATGAATATGAGTTACATGAGCAGATGCTGCACTCTTACAGCAAATTACCGTTATTTGTGAATGTGTCAGTTGTTTATTATACTGCCTACATAGACAACTGTCTTTTCGGTAAGGATGGGATTTGTAATGATCCTTTTAGTACTTGAACAAAACGAAAACCACTTAAAAAATGATTCAATCACAGAATGAGTCATTGGACTGGAAAAAGTTGATTCACAAATGAATTCAATACATTTTGGTGTTAGCATGTTACAATAGTAATACTGTAATACTCATAAGAATAACAACTGAAATTACTTTTATAAAGAATTGAAAGAAATGTATTTATATTTATAAATTACAGTTCACTTGATCTGTTCACTATCTTTCATCCATAAATCTAAACAAAAACACTTGTTTCATACTATTTTTAAAAACAAAATGAATATTTTTATGACAAAAATAATGTTTTTTATTTTATTTGCTGTACAATGTAAACTTTTCTCTGTGACAAACAAAAATAAAAAGTAGCCCTACTTAAATTAATACAAAAAATACATTAATAATAACTTAAATTAAATACATTTAAATGAGTATGTAAATTCAGAGGGAGATGTGTAATAAAAATAAAAACAGAAAGGTAGAAATAAATTTAGAAAATGCTACTTTAAATGCAGAAGAGGAAAAAAAAATACACACATTTTTAAACAGTATATATAACTACATTACATGCAAACACATCTATTCAGATTAATTAATTAATAAATTCAGAAAAATGGGAGATGGTAAAATTTCATTTCATATAATTAATTTTTTTTTAATTATACAAACAGATGTGGAAAAACAACAACAAACCAAAAAAATAAAAATAGATTTATAAATAAGAATATATTTAAATTCAGACGAAAAAGAGATAATGATGAAAATAAAAATAGAGAAAATATTTATATTTTGCAGTAATCAATGTGGAGGAAAAAAGACAATAAACAAAAACTTATATATATATATATATATATATATATATATATATATATATATATATATATATATATATATATATATATATATATATATATATATATATATATATATATATACCTAATAAATTACATTTTAAACTTTAAATAAATTAAATTAAAAACTTATTCTGGTAAATAAGTAAATTCATACAAAAAAGAGATGAAAATTATATGAATAAAAATTCTGGAAAAAAAAGAAAACACTAATCAGTTATTATGTAAGGTAAATGCTTGTGAAACGAACCTCATGATATTTTCTGATGGATCTGATGTGACCTGATGAAAGTGGTCACTGAGCATCATGTTGATCAGAAGCACGTCCAGCCCTCCCAGACGGCTGATGTTGTCGCTCGCGGTGTGAGGTTGGAGGGCGGTGCTGTTCACCCATTAACCCTACTCCAGTTTTACGAGCACCTCGGCCTCGTCCACGCCAACACAAATACACACGCCGGCCAAGCACAGGACAATTATTTAGTGCTCAGCGGCCTCATCTCTCCCCCTCCCAGAGCGCCCATCCACGGCCCTATCTGTTGATCTGACGTTATTTACGGTTTACTGTTATTGTCCAGAACAGAAACTTATTAAAGTGCAGTTATTAAACGTTCTCGCAGGGGCAAGATCTCCCATAAATCTAACGTTTCCCAGAGTCCATCGGACCCTAATGGATGGTTATGGTTATCTAGTTGAGTTGTTTGCACAAAAATGCTGTTCCCCACCAGAAAGAGACGATGTAATCGGATTTTATAAGAATTATTAAGCGTCTTTGACATGCGCTGCAGTAAAGATTATTTGGATTAAGGGGTTTTTATGTGATGAACTGTGTTTTTGCGGCCTCCCTTTCAACCACCTAGTCATCTCGTGTGTCTTAAAAGTGAAGTGACGTGTGGCCAAGTATGGTGTCCCATACTCTGAATTTGTGCTCTACATTTTACCCAATCAAGTGCACACACACACTGTGAACACACACCTAGAGCAGTGGGCAGCGAATGGAGCATTTGGGAGTTTGATGTCTCACCTCAGTCGTGGTTACAAGTCCAACACTCTTGATCTGAGACTCGAACCCACAACCTTTGGGTTACAAGTTCAACACTCTTGATCTGAGACTCGAACCCACAGCCTTCGGGTTACAAGTCAAAAACTCTTGATCTGAGACTCGAACCCACAACCTTCGGGTTACAAGTCCAACACTCTTGATCTGAGACTCGAACCCACATCCTTCAGGTTACAAGTCCAACACTCTTGATCTGAGACTCTTGTGGGATACTCGAACCCACAACCTTCAGGTTACAAGTCCAACACTCTTGATCTGAGACTCGAACCCACAACCTTCAGGTTACAAGTCCAACACTCTTGATCGGAGACTCGAACCCACAAACTTCGGTTTACAAGTCCAACACTCTTGATCTGAGACTCTTGTGGGATACTCGAACCCACAACCTTCAGGTTTCAAGTCCAACACTCTTGATCGGAGACTCGAACCCACAACCTTCAGGTTACAAGTCCAACACTCTTGATCGGAGACTCGAACCCACAAACTTCGGTTTACAAGTCCAACACTCTTGATCGGAGACTCGAACCCACAACCTTCAGGTTACAAGTCCAACACTCTTGATCGGAGACTCGAACCCACAACCTTCAGGTTTCAAGTCCAACACTCTTGATCGGAGACTCGAACCCACAACCTTCAGGTTACAAGTCCAACACTCTTGATCGGAGACTCGAACCCACAACCTTCAGATTACAAGTCCAACACTCTTGATCTGAGACTCGAACCCACAAACTTCGGTTTACAAGTCCAACACTCTTGATCGGAGACTCGAACCCACAACCTTCAGGTTACAAGTCCAACACTCTTGATCGGAGACTCGAACCCACAACCTTCAGGTTACAAGTCCAACACTCTTGATCGGAGACTCGAACCCACAACCTTCAGGTTACAAGTCCAACACTCTTGATCTGAGACTCGAACCCACAAACTTCGGTTTACAAATCCAACACTCTTAACCACTAGACCATGAACTGCCTAATTCTCAAGTTTAAGAGCATGGCAATCTTACTGTGCCCTCACACCGCCGCCATCGAGAGTGTCAAAAATCACTCTGGCCATGCTGCCAACAACGATGTAAAAAGATTCGAGGATGCTTTGAAGCTCTGACATAGATCGGATGCTAATCTTGTAGTTAAAGTAGCCACAAAGCAAACAAAATTGTTGTTCTTGTGTAGACTGACCACAGGGAGGGTAACGTTATAAGTTAACCATACTAAATATTGTTGTGGACGAAGTATTAAGATCCTTTACCTAATAATGTATAAAGCACTGTAAAAATACTCTGATACAACTAAAATTCCTGCATTGAAAATGTTACTTAAGTAAGTATAATCAGGTATAAACATTACTTAATGTAAGTATAATCAGGAAAATTTATTGAAAGGTTTAAAAGTGAACTGGGACTATTAAACTATTATTTATGATAACATTAGATTATTATTCCTATAATATCAATGCACGTCAGCAAGTGAACGCATGGTTAGGAACAGCACACTTAGTACAACTGTAATGCTTGTACTGTTTTAGTAGTTTGCAGTATATACACCATGCAGGTTTATATTAGTTTACTCTGTTACTTTCGAATAAATAAACGCCACAGTTTTTCCATATTCCACTATGTTCTTCCCTCAGTGTACCTCTCCCGTCTCGGTGCGTGCACTCAATCGCTGTAGCATGTGGCGCTACTACTGTATGTTAGCATTTAGCTTAGCACCATTCAGTCCTTAGTGTTTGGTGGCTTCTAAATTCAACCCTGTTTGTATCCTAAGGCGTTTTCCTTTAAACTTTAGTAGTAAAATAACTAATATATATATATATATATATATATATATATATATATATATATATATATATATATAAATATAGACATTTTCAAAAAGTAACAAAAATTACAAAATGTAAATAAAAAACATTAAATAATAAAATAAATGTAAAAAGATTAAAACAAAACCTTTTTCTTTCAGCTACGTACCAAAGCTCATTTTATCTTTTTGATTTATTTTAACTTAACGTTAAAGAAAAACTAAATTAAAATTACATTTTAAATAACCCAAATATTTATAAAAATGACAAAACACAAAAAATATAAAAAATTAATTAACAAAAAATAAAAGATTAAACTGTTTAGCTTTTAGCTTGTTGCCAAGGCCAAAAATTTAATTTTTATATAAAATAGCTAAAACTGATATAAAATTTATGAAAACTATAGACATTTTTTTAAGATAAATAAAAAAAATGACAACAAAAATTTATTAAAAATATTAATAATAATTAAAAACTAGTCTATATAGACATTTAAATAAAATAAAAAAACACAAAATTTGCCTAAAATTTTAAATATAAAGTAAATATAATTTTTTACAAATATTTTCAAAAACAAAGCAAAATTACTAAAACATTAACTACATTTAAAATGAAAAGGAAAATGTAGAAATAAAATGGAATTTAAAATATTAATAAAAAATCTATAATAGTCTCAGTCATACTAAAATAACACTGGTACTATGCACAGAATGTGTTTCAGAAAAAGAAAGGTTTTAGGTTCAGTAATGATGTAAAAACATCATAAATTCACTTGAAAAATTACATTCACAAATTCTGCATGATTTATGCTAACAAACACTTTTCCAAGGGGCTCATAAAAATAAACATAACAACAATTAATATCACATTTGCATCCAAAGTAAATCGATTTGTTTTAAAAGGATGTTTAGACGTGTACTGGAAAACAAGACAAAAATGCTGAGTCAGAAAATATTTTTTGCATTGCATTGCATCCAGCTTTTGTGAATGTAAAAACGCCCTGACTCTTCTTCAAGGGGGTTGGCATTCATCACTGTGCTGTTGTGTCGCTGCAGGACTTATGGCGGGATCCTCCTCCTCGGGACGTCCCGTACCCAGCAGCAGATGAGCTCAGCGGGGTCTGTTCCTTTGAATCCACCACGTGTTCCTCACCACTAATATCAACCAGATGACGGAGAACCTCGCAGTGATTGTCTCTCAATGAGACAAGTAGTCAAAATAACATGAAGGAGATGATGAGCTGCGGTTCTCAACAGACAAAGCGGCACATTTGTCTCCGGAGGCCTCGGAGAGCGAATCCGGCCGCTGACATCTGGAATACGTGGGTGAGCCGCTGCGTTATGTCATGAATTTCATATGAGAGCCTTTTGATCATTCAAATGGACAACATTGTGTTCATAAACAGAAACAGACTTTGCCCATAAACACTAAAATACCTCCTTTAAAAAAATTATATTTTTTAGCAATTTCAAGTGTAGTAAGTATCAGGTGAATAAAATATCAATACATTTTAAAGTAAAATCAATTTTTATTTAAATTTTAGTAATATTGATGTTTTTGTCATTTTTATTCATTTATTCTTGTCTATATATATATATATATATATATATATATATATATATATATATGTTTGGCCATTTATTATTATTAGTTTTTAATTATTATTATTAATTTTGTTTTTAGCTGTAGTTATTTTAGTTATGTTATTTTGGCATTAGCTGAAATAAAATTAGTTTAGTTAATAGAATTCGTTTTTAAATATTATTGCATAAAATAAACAACTTTTAAAAGAAATATAATAAATATAGGGGCATAATCTATAAAAACTCTGTTTTTATTTTGGACATGAATTTATATTTTAGCTTGGCTCTTATTTTGACACCAATTATTATTTATGATTTATTTAGTTATTTATTTTTAGTCACTGTTATTACTATCACTATCTGTTTAATTGTTTCATAAAAATTTGTAAAATTATTATTAAATTAAGTTGAATAATATTAATATTATTAATTATTATATTTTATAATAATAATAATAATAGTATTAAGGCTTGTGAAGTGATTTAATCCATTTCTGAAGAGAAAGGTGATGTAAGGTTAGAAGAGAAAGAGTTTTACTTCCTAAAATAAATTAATTATATTTTAATTGTATATATATAAGTATAAAACTTCTGCGGCTCAGTGACTTGGATCCAGATGCAGGAATATTGAATATCAATTAGTATGATGAAAAGTTTTAAACAGCTCAAATTCTCATTGTTTCGTAACAACTTCGACAAAATATTTCCAATCCGCCCATAATGTTGTGTGACATGAACAGTGAGACAAATATGAATGGCACTTTTCCCGGCATCTCATGCCAATATTAGTGAATAATAACTGCAACAAACATTATTCATCATGACACGATAAATCACTGTGCAGTCTGTAAATCTGTGAGCATGATCCCATCGCCACATAGAGATGCTCGGACGATGGTCTGAGTCAGATTCAGTCCTTGCAAACAGCTCACAGAATACATGTACAACAAAACATCACTTCATGGGAAGTAGGAATCTGTAAATTTACCCATAAAAAATTTTGCAATTAGTTTTATCTATTTGTTTTATAATTCACCAGATAAAACCATTAAAACAGTCAATTAACACAATTATAGGGCTTGAGTACTGAAATTTGATTTGCATTTACTATTTATCTAAATATGTATTTTTATGCATATATGCATGGATGTGATAGATCTGTATAATATATATATATATATATATATATATATATATATATATATATATATATATATATATAATATATAGGGGTGCACATAAGTGGTCCACAGGTCCTCATTCATGGCCAAAAAATTTTTTTATTTTGACATAGACACACAAAGAAAATGTGTAACTAAAAATATTTTATATTTATAAATTACTATTTTTATATTTATGTTTTATGAAACTTGTCAGTGTGATATTACTCTTCTCTGCTGGGAGTGGGCTCTTCTCAGGGTGGGGCGGTCCGCTATCTTTCACTCCCCTAGTATGAAAACAAGACTAACAGACATAAAACATTTCCGTGTTTTCACACTGAAGTCATGTTACGAGCTGCCAAAACGTTGATCAGATTCGGGATCATCGCTAACAGTAGTACATCAGTGTTTGACTTAATCGCCCGTCCACTGCACAACAACAAACACATTATCATTGCATTTGCATCCTTCTGCATTGCTGGGACGTCCTGCAAAACGTCGATGTGTGCAGCACAGCCGTTCTCTTCTATCTCCAACCGTTCGTTCTGGAAGATCTCAAACGTCAGCTGAAAGCATCTCGTTACTCTTTTTTTTCTTCACCCTCCACCCTTCCCCTCGTTTTCTGAAAGATAATTTATTCTTTACGACCGTCGTGTCTCTCCCACTCACAGCTGCACGCTATCCATAAGATCATCCCGCGCTAACAGATTGCTAGTCTGAGATTTGTGTCTCTACCCGGTTGGTCCCGTGAAATCACCCACAGTATTCAAAAACAGAAAACACTGTCGAGATTAAACAGCGGTGTACATTTATATGCATGTTCTCTGTCTGATGCTTTATGGGCAATGCTAGGATATAGTTCTCAATCTTTCTAGAGAGGTCACAACCCGCTAAAATAATTTCACAAGAGTCTCTTTAAATGGTGATCTATTTGAGCGAATTAACGCTGCCTCAACCAATGACATGATTTGGGGGCGTGGTTATTCAATGAGGCGAACAGTCATTGGGTTTCACTAACCATTTGTGTATAAAAATCTGCGTACACTGAGTAGGATTTACTTGGAAAACTTTTCGAACTTTTCTTAATTTCACAAAGAACTACTGAGGAATGGCAAAGAAACATTTAACATGAACATTTGAAGTATAAAGAATGAAATAGTTTTTCTTGTAAAACGTACACTAATAATTAATAAACACATTTTTCACGAACATATCCACTTCTAAAATCTATTCTCTATTCTCTATTTCACATGTATACTAAATTTGATGCATCTATATACCATCTTAAATGCATTTCACTAATGATTTACAATAAGGTCCATTACTTCACATTAAGTAACATTAATTAATAACAAGCAGTATTTTTATTACAGTATTTCTTTTTATCTTAGTTAATAATAGCTAAAAAAAAATACAACTGCTCGTTGTTAGTTCAGGTTTGTTCAGGTCATCTATATGATATTAACAGACTTTTGATTTATACAATTTATTAATAAACATTGAAATTAACTAAGATTAATAAAATCTCATTGTTAACATATTTAATTGTTTGTTCAATGTTATGCAAATGGTAACATCTTGTAAATTGTTACTATATTTCTTTAGCCTATAACAAATAACACCGTAAATATGTATATATATATATATATATATATATTTCAAATTTGAATAAAACATTATTGGAGTACATTTTCCAAAAGAATTGTGTAGATATATGTGTATTTAAGTAAGTTTTTTGTGCATTATAAAAAAAAATAGATTACAGTACATTTTGCAAGAAAATACTATTTCAGTCATTCTACTTCAAAATTTTACAAATAATTCAATGTTTTACTTGCTGTTTCTTTGCGATTATTGTGAAATTTACTAGCAATTTCTGAGTGAAAAATCAAAAATTGATTAGAAATCTGATTAGTATGCAATCGTATCACTAATATACGTTAAAGCTAAACTGTAATTTTTGCTATGCTTGATGTGCAGAGCAGGCGGTTTGGGAAACCTGTTTGGAAACAGTCATTATCCCATTCCAAATTTAGACACAAAAATCACATACTTAACCTTGAATACGACTTTAGAAAATGGGATTGATTCACACTGTTATCTGATATTAAAAGTCAGAAATTGCAATATGAACTCATCATTTCTCATCAAATGATCTGAACTGCTCTTTACTCAATTGACCATTTTTAATTCTCCTTCAGGAGAAACATTTCACACAGTTAAGACTTATTCCTAAGTGGGAACTCTATATAAAAGAGCAACATTTGCACAATGAAATTGCAGAACATTCTGTGTTTTATTAGTCGCTAAGCGTTTCTAAGCAGTTCTAAACGAACAGTGATCTATTAAAGCAGTCGCTCTCTCTCACCCGTGTGAGTTACTGATGCATTGCTGTGGGATCGAGCCGTTTCTGTGTGAATAAAACTGCCGGAGGGGAACTCGCGTTGAACAAACCATCTTGACACCAGAACAAAAGGTGCTTTAGAGGAGAGCACACACACCATGGACTCTGTTTTTCTCTCTCATATTTTTTAATGACAAAATGTTTGCCAGAAACAGGTGGATTTATTTTGGGCAATCCGGGGTATAGTGATGGAGCTTAGATGGTTCCGGGCCCCAGGGCTTCAGACAACTAACAAAACACATCTTACTTCTGCTTTGCTGCCTGTCTGTAATGCCTTTCAGCCGAGAGCATGATGCTTTCCCTCGACTGACACCCTTAAAATCCATGAATGGACTCCAAAATAATGCTGTACTCACAGCAGAAAGAGTTTCAGCTTGTGCATGTTATATAAATTAAAGTAATATTTCAGTTTAAGGCTAAATATACATTTGGATTTAAATGCACCATTATTTAGACACATCCAATACAACTTTCATTGGAAACTAGTTTGAATAGTGTGTAGATTTACCTAAAAAGTTACATGTTTTTTATTGTTTGATAATGAATTATGAGATATAATTAGATATAGTAATATATAGTAATAATGCCTGAAGTATCATTTGAGATCATTTGAGAAACATCTTAGCATTTTTTGTACATTCAGTTAAAGTCATTGGTGACTAAAACAGTCTTTTATTTTATTGTATTTTAAATATATAGAATTTCTGTTTAAACTGACTTAGTTTTCACGGCAAAAATATTCCAAATGTCAGTCAACTTAGATCCCAAAGTCTGCAATCAAAAATCAGAGATCTCAATCATTTCTCATCAAATCCATATTCATTTTACAGCTCTAAGCTCTATACTTGTTCATTATTTCTAAGGAACTTTAGGAGAAACATCTGAGACAAAGTCCCATGCACTGAAGCACTATGAAAAAGCATAATATCTACCACAGTACAAGAGCAAATCAACCTAAACCCTCTTGTTTTTTTCTCCTTAATTCCAAAGATAACTCCGCACATGCCACAATCAAGCGAACGGACCACAAGATATCATAAACATGTGTTTTCCTCACAAACGTAAAGAAAGGCTGGATGGGCGAGCTGCTTGCTTGATTTAACTATGATATCTAATGATGTATGTTTCCTCCTCATGCCCTATTAAGATTAAGAGTGACTGGAACTGCGCAATATGGGCACAATATCCGGCCTCAAATATGAGTCAGATCGAAATATCACTGCCTCATTTTAGGCAACTTTCCCAAATGGGCTTCGAAGACATGGAAGTGGAAATCTGTCCCTGACACGGCCAGGAAACAAGCATAAAAAGCCACCGGCGCAATTCATCTTGTCATTTATAATGGGGAAATGGCGACGAGTCTATTCTTTTCGGGTTTAACGATCATTATGTTGAGAGGTGATGTGTGTTTAATGGGTTTTCAGGCTTCTGAAATACAGGAAACTGGTGTTGGGATTCATATTGATGTCATGTGTGCTTGAAAACACCAATGTTTGGGATAAAACGTAGTTGAAACCTTTTGCATTAAAAACATCGATTAATTTAGAAAGCAATCAACCAGCAGGAACAAAACAATGCAATAGTAAATGCAAAAAAATAAAAAGCAATTAATCATATAACTGTGCATAATATTGACAGAAAAGTCAATAGATTTGTCAGCTTTTAAAATTGAGAAGAGAAACTACTTCCCAGATCTTTTCTATTTGAAATCCAAACTCTGTTATAGTAATGCAAATTGTTTGTTCACTTGTTGATACTAATATAAAATATTATACAATATTATGTATTTAATGTAATATTTATTATTTATAAAAGGTTACATATTATGAAATACTAATAACATATTATATACTGTATATATAAATATATCAATTAAAACAATATTGTATATAATATATAACATGTAATATACAGTCATATTTTTTTGCATATTAAATATTAATGTAAAACATCAAATATATTAAATGATATAGATAAAAATATATATTACATAATAAATACTGATATAAAATATTCTATCATATAAATCTAAAATATTACATATTGTCTAACATGTTATGTAAAATATTTTATATAGTATACAATATATTATATAACATGCGTTTCAGGACCCAGTTTCCCAAAGAGATATTTTCCCCTGCAAAAACATCCCAGATGTCAGTCAACTTGATATGTATTTTACTTTTAATTGCATCGTATCTGAATAGAAAAAATATCAGTGCGGCACTTTGTAACATATCCAGAAATATACTCGTTCCACATTTCATGAACTGAGGAAGGATCTTTGAATCGCAGAGACTGGTTTAGCAAAGTCGGAAAAAGAAAAGTGGCCCGAACGTCTATGGCATACCTTACTGAGAACTACGGCTAGATTACAGCAAAGATAAACCCATGCTAACATGCGTCAGCTGACCAAATAAATTTAAAAATGACAGTGGTTTCGTAAGTCAACACATCATTAGCCATCAAACGATCCTGTTGGAAAAAACAGGGCCTACCCTCTACAAGACGTTTTCAGTCACAAACTTCTACAAAGTCTTTCTCTCGGTTTACACTTAGTACAAAAGAACACATTTCTACCCGTTAGCGCTTCGGTTCCTTAGGAGACTATAACATATAATATAGAATAATTTATTTTCAGTGTTCAAACAGATAGATCCAGTGTGACTGGATAACTAACATACTCTACCAGGTTCCAGTTGGCATTTATACATCCTCGATTTGCACTGAGCTCCTTAAACACAACGCAATGAGTTCCTCCGTGGCGTTTTGAGACGATGCCGAGTCCCACACTATGAATCCCAGCATGCACGGCTGGCATCCTGCAGTCCTTTAGCGCGAGTCAGTGCACGTACCTCCGGACTCGTACCTACCGATAGAGTTTAGTATTTTAACTCTGTGTTAAAGCAAATATACATTCTGCTGTGCAAAACGAGCCGAGCGATTCATTTGCAGGTGAACACCTCCGTCCTCTCGCTACAGGTGTTGCATTTCACAAAACAGCACCACTGGAATTTACAGTTGCATTGCCACACTTTGGTGTACTGATGCGTGTTGTAGCCCCGCCCACAGCACATGAGGTCACAACTGTCCGTGTGAGGCGATGTCCGGTTGCACAGCCGCCCCTGCGTCCCCACGCTGCCTGTTTTGGCGTCCTCTTCGCAGTAGTTGGGCGAGCGCTCGATGTAGACCAAGTCTGTTTCTAAGGGCTTCTGGTAACCGTCCGCCTTCTTCACTTTGAGGAAGGTGGGCTGCCGCAGGCGCGAGGCGCGGACCACCTCGACATGCACCGCTTTGTTGTACTTGTCCTTCAGGACGTAGCCGATCTCGCGGAACTTGGGTAGTGTGGTCCAGCAGGTTTTGGTGGTGCAGGAGCCCGACACGCCGTGACACTTGCACTCCAGCTTCATCCGCTCCTCCAGAACCTGCAGGAAACAGGACGAGTCTCGGTTAGTGTGTCTTTTATCAATAGGGGTGTCCCCGACTAAGGATTTTCATAGACAAATCGGAATTTTCGAATCTTGCCGATAATCGAATCATATGTTTTGGGGGCAAAAAAAATTTACCAAGAGTCAAGTCAGACATTCGAGAGTCATGATTACGGATGTTAACACATAGAAAATTTACAAGATACAAAAGTGGTAAATAATGTTTTACGTTTTGATTACAAAATGTTTTACATTAAACGTCAGCGAAACGCTAAGAATTCACAAACTTTTTTTTACAATAGTGCTCTCTTTATAACGTTATGTACATTATGTATTTATGTTCTGCATTTTGCATTATGTTCTGCATTTTTGTTTTGAGCTGCGTGCTGAAGATGACCAGTAGAATGAAGTAGCGGGTTTTTAAACAATGGGATTTAACTCGTCATTTATCTCATATAAAATACTATTCGTTATTTATACAACATAACGTTAATGTTACGATTTATAGTCTATCTGCACAAAATGCCCGGAATGCATGAACATGTCAGAACGTGTCAGAAAAACGGCAACTAAACTCTGACAATTCACAGCAGCTAAAACGAAATAAACAATATAAACACAATATATATATATAAACTGGATGAAATGTTTTTAAATCATTTGTAGGCTACCTTACTTGATCGAAAAAATCCAGTGTTTCACCCGTGTCCATTTGTGTCTTGTTAAATTTATAAATCCCTGCCGCCAAGATGTTTCTATCGGTCGCAGACTATAGAAAGTGAAACTTACATCTATAGGGGTGGTTGGATTTAAAATATTTATTTGAAGCTTCTTTCTTTTCAGATTTTTATTTACAGTATTATCTTAATAGGCTGTATACTTACTGGGAAAAAAACCAGTAGTTCTATGTGAAATCAGACATTTGAGCACCCCCATATAGCCAAAATGGCATGATCATAACACCCTGCGCGAATATTTAACTGTGAGATTGGTATCGAATCAGGCTCCTCCGAATCGAAGCATCGAATCGCCAACCAACCAACGTCAAATTAACCAACGCTGTGTCAGAGAAACTATTTGTGACCCTAATTGAACTATGGGATAATCCTGGCTTAGTCTAAGCCTTGTCTGTGAAATCAGGCCAATATGTATTATTATATGATCACTGTTTTTAAGTTTTCTACAATTACAGTACTATCAATTATACAACTGGTGTGCTGTGTTGGTCACCATTTGATATCCAATATAAAATACTAGCTTACAGTTTATTGTATTCTTCCTAATGTTTTAAAAGTAGTACTGTAAATGAAACAGAATGCATAATGCAATGGTAAATGCAGTAGTTCACTGTTGTCATATCTCTATGCTGGTCACAGGACCTCATCACAGTGCAAGACGGGCACATATTTAAAAAAAAAATGTCTCTACAGTTAACAGACAAATAATGCAACGTCAAAAAGCACTGGTTAAATGATTATTAGTTACACATCACAATGGAAAAGGTCGATGATGGCCACATTGCTCTGTCAAGAGTGATGCACATTCAACATACTTCAGAAATAGTATGAGAGTAAGCTATTCTGAACACTTAAACACAACACACGGAAATCAGCCTTTTTATGGTTTGCACTGGGCTGTTTGGAAGACAAGCAATGTACATGCAGTGGAAAAACCATATGCTGGTGTAGCGACGATCTAATGTGCTACATTAATACTGCTGAGACTTCAGACGCTCGCTACTGATCCGCACCAGCAGCTCTCTGCCAGTTACCCATCAAACCTACTCTTTAATTCTCTCTACCTTCCTGCACACCACATCTATGAGCAGGAAAAATAAATATCAATCTCCTATAACCAAACACCATGATACTCCCGGTTAGAAGTGGATTATTGAGCTATTTAATGCTTTGCAGATCTTTCACAGCAGTGAAGCTACCGAACGTCACCAAATGGAAAGAAAGCGGAAGAAACCTGCATTACAGATGGAGAAAGGGTTCAAATCATCAAGCACACATGTACAGTGCACTGCAAAGAAATGGAGATGTTTTATTTTTAGATTAACATTAGATATCAATACTGTATGAAAAGCTGAAAGACTTTTTCCAGACCCTTTTCTCTGTCTGGCACGATTCCTCACCAAAAGCAATTATTATGTCCCTGGAAAACACATGTAAACTAATTGATCAATCCCACAAAACTGTCTTGACCCAAGCGAGGCCATTGACAGTTAAAGTTGGTTGGGAGATCTTGATTTAAACAGGGTCTGTTCAATAACAAAAGAGGTCAGAAGGATTGTTCTGGCAAGACATTTATACTACAGTGTCTACCGTGATGTTTTGTACTTCCTGGCCTTTTCCTATGACTCATATCAAGCCTGCCAGTTTTCCATTTTAATAATAAAAAAATGGTTCCTAATTGGTCTCTAATTGAATTATGCTAAAAATGAACAGAATAAATATATTATTGCATTATAATTTTACATTTAAAAATGTAATTGTTCTAAAACCTATTGAGCTGGCCAAATAAACCACACTGTATGATTGTAAGGCATCTCTCTCACACACACACACACACACACACACACACACACACACACACACAGACTGCATGCATTATAGGGCATAATATTTTTTTAAAGACAGCATTGAAAAGCATAAAGTCTATGAAAGTTTATGAAAAGTCTATGAAAACCATGCTTTTTTAAGTTGCATACATATAACTGATATTGTGTTTGTGTGCACGTGTGTGCGTGTGTGTGTGTGTGATATATATATATATATATATATATATATATATATGTTTTGTTATTATACAGTCGGTTTTATATTTTACAATATTACTTTAAAAAAGTAGCAATATAAAAGTAATAATATATAATATATATATATATATATATATATATATATATATATATATATATATATATATATATATATATATATATATATATATATACTGCTTTTTAATATTCCTTTATATATTTGATTTTTTATTATACTTTTAAAATTTATTTAAAACATGCATTGTCAAAATTACAAAATTAAAATTAACATTACATAGTATCTAAAGAAAAGCAGCTCACTAGGTTTTGAAACCATTAATTAAAAATAGACCTCTAACACTAGCTTTCTCTATTCTTTTTCTTTTTCGTCCATCTGTTTTTTTTAAATCTATTATATAATTAACAAAATTAAAAACCTTGCTACGTGTACTGCGTTAAGCTAACTGACTTGTCGTAGCTTTTGCTTATTATTGCTCTTTTGTTGATTCTGATTGACTCGGTTGGGCTAAAAGCGTCTGCTAAATGACTAAATGTTAATGTAATGTAAATGTAATAACAAGTAGAATGTCTTAATTCTGCCATGCAGTAATTATATTTCATAAAATGTAAACTGGATTTTTATCCATTACTTAACCAATTAACAAATTTTCCCTTGTAAAACACTGATTATTTGAACACCCGTACAATGTTGAAATCAGTTCCACATGGCTTCAATGCATCAATGTTGATTCTGCAGAGAAATATGTTCATGACTACCGTGGATTCAAGATACAACGAGCCAGCGTATGCCCTCAGGCAACAGCTTTTCGAAATGAACGATGTGTTACTTCACAAGCCGTCCGAAGGCCCGCGGCGCTGTTTACATTTGCCTGGATACACTTACATCCACAGCGCTAATATGGACCAGTTTTGGCCCTGGCTCGCTCCAACCACATACACGTATGATAGCAATTGAAATTCCAGAGAGGCAACTTCCATCTTCCCCCATCCAGAGTCATATGGTACGTCCCGTCCCCCATAACCTATGATGCTATGGCTCCACGATTGCCATTGTGGGTCCTCTATAAAAGATGAGAAAAAAGCCTGACTCAATGGAGCGAGGGCTGTGTTTTCAGTGCTGCAGAAAGACTCGCAATAATATCCTGTTACAGGCTTTAGACTCGATGATTCCATGCAGCGGCCCGCGATGGGATTGGCCAGGCTCCAGCTGGCAACCGCAATCCTGGGGCTCAGTCCCGGCTCGGCTCAGGCTCGCTCACACCATAAAGCCCTGTGTTATTAATTAGATCCATTTGTCACCAGAGTGCATGCGGTTCTGCTGTTTCAGTTCATGTTGTTTTGTGTTCTTGGATGACTAACAGCTATCAAACAAACAAACATGGCCAGAGCGGCGAGCGGCCAAACCGAGCTTGAACCGGGATCAAGGCGGGAACCAAGAAAACACGCAGTAATTGGCTGAAATGAAACAAGTTGCTGAAAATGGCTGACTGTTGGGGAGCGATCAAGCTTGCTTTGGGTTGCTCAGTGGGGGAATCATTTTAGATGCCACCTGAAACACCTGTTTTACATGGGAAGAATGAACTGCGCCACCCACAATACGGCGAACGGTTTTGGAGGACCGTCAAGACTAGCCACACCACACGTCTTTGCAGAGCCAAACTCTAAAACGCTCTTTAAGCTGAAAAAACTGACATCGAAGTCTAAATGCATTTGTCTTTTCAGCATGAATTAATGGATACATTTCTAAAGAATTCGTTATTTGTTTCTTCAACTAAACGGCGGCCAAAAGGCGCTTCCAAGCTTCAACGTTTTAAAGCTTCTGACATCTAAAACAGATTAAGTAGCACTGTCTGGAAGATTTTCCCAACCGTGCAGTCAAACAAAATGGATAACTGTTTGTGAAAGGCAACCATGACCAATGTTGGTAAACTGTCAAATTAAAATGCTCTAGAGAGATAACAAATGAATGCATAAGAACTTGTCCCTGAAGATTTTATTTGTTTCTTCAAGGCAAAAACTTCCAGGCTTTAAAGTTCTTCAAACAGCTTCTGAAGCCTAAACAGATTAAGAAGAATTGTCTGGATGCTTCTCCCAATCGTGCAGTCAAACAAAGCTTTTGGATGAATGGTCTGGCAGTCTTGCAGAAACAACGTTGCTAAATGTCAAATCGAAATCTTTAAGCTTGTGCAGAAAAAAGCCTCACCTTCCGGCCAGCTTCGTTGTTATGAAGGTTCATCAGCCGTCTGGCATTTTTTTTTATCTCCCGTGCATCCACGAACTTCCTGGAGAACTCAATGCCGTATTTGATGTCCGCGGAGCATCCACCCCATTTCCAGCCCTCCTCCTGATTGTAGTAGCCCTGTTTCTCCCTGTCGCAGCCGCAGTGGCTCATGTTACCCTGGCTGCATGCGGCTGTCACGGCGTGGGCGACCCCAGCGGCGGTGATGGCGTAGGTGAATGCCGCCTCCCTGCTGCCTGGGGGGAAGAGGGAACAGGCTGTGACATCTGCTCAACAGGACTCAATCACCAACAAATTTGCATGCACAAACTAGCAAAACCAACATTTTGTGGATGTGCTGGGTAGTAACTGATTACATGTAATCTGGATTACGTAATAAGAATTAAAGGGTTAATTCACCCAAAAATGAAAATTAGCTCATGTCTTACTTACCCTCAAAGCATCCTAGGTGTTATGTTATAAATTGTCCTGGCTCTTCTAAGAGTTACAATGGCAGTAGGCGAGTGTTTTTGTTCAACAGTCCAAAAGTAGTCTAATAAAGCATGTGCATCCGTTATGAAAAGTGCCTCACAAGGCATTAGGGGGTGAATAAAGGCCTCCTGTTGTCCGATGCATTTTTGTAAGAAAAATATCCATATTTAAAACATTAAAATCACTTTTTTCTCACCTCTGCTGAGTGTGATATGTGCAAGCCATTCTAGCGGATGATGTAGTCAGTATACAATACGTTGCGCATGCTCCAGTGAGAAGCACATTATTTAGAATTAGAAGCACAAAACGAGGATTTGTAAAGAAAAACATAGGAGGATTTCAATTTAAGTCAAGAATAGACTGGTTTGTCTTTGCTCAAGGAAGGAAACGTTGCTTCCTTTGCTCCTGTAAACAAACTTGCAAGACTAGCATATCTCACAGGCATGCACATGTTTATAATGTTTTAAATATAGATATTTTTCTTACAGAAATGCATTGATTATCTACAGGAGGCCTTTATTCATTCCCCGGAGCCATGTGAGGCACATTTTATTATGGATGCACTTTATTTGACTACTTTTGGACTGTTGAACAAAAACACAAAAAAGAAAGTCATATACATGTAGGATGCTTTGAGGGTAAGTAAAACATTGGCTAATTTTCATTTTTGGGTGAACTAATCCTTTAAGTACTTGTAATTAGATTATATTATGTTTTAAATGCTCATAATCAGATTACAGTTACTTGGATGGATTACACATTTACAGATTATTCCCACAATAGCAGTACATTATTAATTATTTATTGATTCTCCCTAATTCTTTTTCCCTTTTTAAATTTTTTGTTGATGCAGAGATTGCCAAACCTTTTTTTCTGTCAAACCACTTTAGTGGTATGGAATAATAATAGTAATAGTTTAGAGAAGCAATTTCAAGTGAGAATGTATGATTAGTACAAATTTCTGTGTAGCTTCCAAAGATGAAAATGTGTGATAATTTTGTATGATAATGTGTGGGTTTCATCCCAGCTGCCGAATAGTGTTTCTGTACACCTTTGGGGAAAAGGCTGCAGCTGTTAACCAGCGGCCGCAGATGTTACTCAGAGTGTGAGAAAGAAAAACCAAGGTGCTGTCCAAAGTGCTGAATTCTCCTGCCAAAGCACCTTACAAACCCACCACAAGAAACACAGTGAGGTACATTTGGCCCTCCGTTGCTGCTGCTGGGACAGCCGGCAGGTTCCACTCACACACATACATCTGGATCTTTATTTAACGTGAAACATCGAGCAAACATAACAGGACATTCACAGTAGGTCAGCTCAACAATCATGGGAACAGCAATCTCTGGTCATCTCAGCAGAGCCAAACTCTCTTATCAAAAGCTGTCTTTCTAAAGAGAGGTGTGCTGTTACTTTAAGTGATCACATGTATGATTTTTACATCCTGGATAGAAAAAAAATGGAAAGCAACAAAACAGACTGCATTTAAACAGACTGTTTGATAAAGTTGAGGTGCAAAATTTTGAGCGCATAAAGAATTTTAAAAGATTCATATTTTAAATATGTTTAAACATACAAATAAAAAATGTTGAAATGATGATGATATGAAACCAAACCAGTAGGTAGCAGTTTGAATGAGTGAGTCATTTAGTCCTTCATTCAACAGATTTGTTCAAACGACTGATTCATTCAGAAACGACGCAAGTGACTACTGTCTTTATGAATGAGTAACTGAATCATTGACTCACTCGATTCGTTAAAAAATTTGTATTCATTCCGTAACGATACACTGCCATGTGTTGCTGGGAGACACACAATGGTTCTGCTGTGGCTTTGATTGGAACTATTTTCATCAGCAAAAATAAGCAAAAACAGGCAATTTTGTGTCTAACTAACATAATTTTAACTTCTTGTTTATTGAACTACTATTGTATAAAATCACATTGCAATCGTGTTGAAACATTTTAGTCGTGCATTGTTGCATACCTAAATTATATAGTATTATTATTTAAAATGTTGTTACTCTGCAGAGTGCATCTATAACCTTCTGTGTGTGCTGTTGCACTCATTTGTTTTGATTTCTGCATTCTGTTGTTGTTCAGATGTTGTTAGTTTTGAAGTCTCTCTCCCAAACTCACTCAGGCTGCGCAGGCCTCATCTCGCACAACATAAATATATTATCAGTCTCTGTAAGTGTGACCGGTCCATGCCAGTCATGCAGAAAATCAACTAATTCCGGTGTCTGGCTGGTCGATCGGTGCATCACTAGGCAAAACCAATCTTAACACCATATCAACTCCCAAGAAACCAGCTACAATACCCTTGCAAGCACATTAATCATTACAGTTTTTATTTCTAATACATTTGCAAAGTTGTTACAAACCCGCTTTGTGCTTTGTCATTGTGTTGTATGGACTGTAGATTAATGTGTGGAATAAAAGTAATTTACATCAGTTTAAAATAAGGCTCCAACATAAAACGTGAAAAAAAACCCAAAGCGTTATGAATACTTTAATACATTTATTAAAGACTATGGCCCTAAGGTACTCTGCACAGCAACTTTTCAGCTTAAATCGGTTTTCTTATGGATTACCTAAAGACTCCTACGATTTTTGTCAAGATGCTGGTTTGCTGTATCCTGAACGATACATATATCGGAGCTCGAGGCAAAGCCTTATTGTCTCATTTTCTCCCAATATTGTTTATTTTGTCACTACATGCTGGAGTAAAATTAACTGTTTGCCTTCCACTGGCGTCGATCATAGAAATGTAATATCTGTCTCCTGCATGGAGAATTAATCACTGTTGTCTTATTCGCATAGACCAGTGCATGCTGCATTGTTTAATGCCTGCTCTATGAATATAAAGGCGCTGCTTTTAGCCAATCTCATCTCTGAAAAAACTTGGACTTCCTGTTTTTAACTGAATCGTGGCATAAAGGAGATGATTGACTACTGTTTAATCAGATTAGTCCTCCTGGATTTGGAACTATAAATATTCCGAGGTCATCTGGCAGAGGTGGTGGTATTATTGCTGTCTATAATCAGCAGTACTGTTACCATTCCTCAGTTTTCTACATTTGAGTGCTTGGTCTTAAGTGGCTTTGCCTCTACTTCTAAAATAATGGCTACTGTCTACAAACTACCTAAAATTAAGTCACATGCAGATTGTATGTCAGATTTTGCTGACTTTTTGACAATGCTGACTCTGAAGTTCCATAGAATCCTTATTGTGGGGGACTTCAATATTCATGTGGACCAAAGTGACTGTTATGGCAAAGGAATTACTATCATTAATGGACTGTTTTAATTTTCTGAAATTTCCAACGCATTGCAAAGGTCATATACTAGATCTTTTGCTTACAAATGTCACATTTGAATCTCAGCTATCATCTGTTGATATTGGTCTGTCGGACCACTCGGCTGTCCTCTTTGATTTGGAATAACATCGACCAAGTGTGCGTACCACTCGATCGGTAACATTCCGGAAGTGGAAATCTATTGATCAAACAGCTTTTTCAAATTATGCTGTTTCCATTTTAGGTGATTTGCATTTAACATCGTTGGACGAGAAAGTTTCACAGTTGAATAATAGTCTTATTGCTAACGTAGACACCTTTGCTCCTCTGAGGACACGTAAGGTTACGTTTGCTCATTTGCCCCATGGTGTAATGACAATCTGCACAGTAAGAAGACTGCCTGTAAAATGAAGCGTAAATGGCGTCTCATTGGCTTGAATGTATACTATCTAGCTTGGAAGGATCATCTGGGTGATTACAGAGCACTAATTAAGACTACAAGATCTGCTTATTTCTCTCAGACTATTGAAAACAACCAAGGAAACCCAAGACACTTGTTTCAAACTATTAATTGTCTGCTTCAAGTTAAAGCTGTTTCCACAATGCCTGTTTCTTTTTTTAAATTCTAAAGTTGATAATGTTGGTAAACAAATTTCCATTTTTACCTTTTTCTACTACCATGTCACTGTTCACCAGGGTTCACTGGTGTTCTTTTTACTAACTTTCCTCAACTGAGACTCTCAAACGGGAGGAATCTAGCATGAAATCTACCACTTCCTTGCTTGACCCTATTCCCACTAGCTAATTCAAATCTTGCTTTGATGCTTTGTGTCCTGCTGTTCTCAGAATTATAAATGACTCCTTACAGACTGGGCTTGTTCCAGCAGCATTAAAGATTGCTGCTGTAACCCCTATACCAAAAAAATTAACTGTTGCACTGGATGACTTCAATAACTTTCGTCCTATTTCAAATCTCCTGTTCTTGGCAAAATTACTTGCTTCTTATTTGTGTAACCATTTCACAGTTAATAATCTTTTTGAACCTTACAGTTGGGTTTTTGTAAATTTCACAGTACTGAGACGGTCTTGGTCAAAGTCACCAATGATTTGTTGATGCCTTCTGACTCTGATGCAACATCTATTCTTATTCTTCTTGATCTAAGAGCCGCGTTTGATACCGTGGATCACAGTCTATTACTTATTCGTCTTGAAAGAGTGTTTGGTGTGTCTGGGACTGCCTTAAGGTGGTTAAGGTCTTATTTTACTGACTTCTCCCAGTTTGTTTCTATGGATGGTTATAGGGCTGAGATTAGCTCTGTCTCAACTGGCGTCCCTCAGGGGTCTGTTTTAGGTCCTTTACTTTTTAACATTTATTTGTCACCTCTAGGCCACCTTTTGAGATTGCTCGGCCTTCATTACCATTTGTATGCATACGACACACAGATTTATATATATGCAAATCCTCATGAGTGCCTTGACATTGCTCATTTGTCTGACTGCATAACTGAGATTTAAATATGGGAGGATAATAAATTATTATGTATTAACAGTGGTAAAACTGAAGTTATGCTCATTGATTCCTGTTATCAAATTTCTAAAGCTGGTTGTCTGTTCCTGACTCTTGACTGCTCTGTATTGGAAATTCAGAGTCGAGTGAGGAACCTTGGAGTTATCTTTGATGCAACTATCTCTTTTGATTCTTGTGTCCAGAGCACTTATAAAACATATTTTTCCACCTCAGAAATATTGCAAGATTACGTCCTATGTTAAATTTTACAGTCGCGGAAATGCTGATAAATTCCTTTGTTGTCTCACGGTTAGACTATTGTAATGCTCTTTTAGCCGGAGCTTATAAATCTACACAATGCAATATGTACAAAGTTCAGATGCCAGGATCTTAACTGGGACTAGGATTGGCAGTCAAATTACTCCGGTGTAGAGGTCTTCACAGTGAACCCGAGACCCGTCGACCCGGGACCCATACGGGTTCGGGTCTATATTTTAAATGATCTGGTCCGGGTCGGGTTCGAGTCTATAACCTCGGGTCCCGGGTCTGTTTAACATTGTGTGTAATACCTGTGCGATCGGAGTCATCGGACTCGGAGAACACCCGGCCGTGATCAAACACTGCTTGTGTTTTTTGTAACTTGCAACTTGTAAAATTAGGAAAAGAAAAGAGAGAGCCAAAAAAAAAGCACTCTCTCTCTCTCTCTCTGCCCTTAGAATCAGAGTGCGCAGACTCAGAGTTAATGCAAGTGCACGCATGGTGATAATGCTTGCAGACTTGACACACTAATATTTAATATATTTCAAATCAGCAACACAATCTGAGGTGAAATGTCACATGAATGTTTTCTATGATGCTAAAATTGCGTTAAAGCATATTTTAGGTTGATACAGCTAGCTGCGTGTGTAGTCTCGATCGCGTTTCATGTTTCTATGGCAACCAGTGAGGGACACTTTGACCGCCAAACCACGCTTTACATTTTCTTCCATTTTTATAATAATATAAATGAACCGTTTAAACTTAAAGTTTTATTGGTCAGATTAAGACTCGACGCAGAGCAGAGAGCACAGAGATGTTAGCAAATAAATAACATCAGCGGCCATGGCATTGCACGAGCTACAGTATCGTTATTATAGTTCAAAAGGGCAAACAGTTGAGGTTATTATGCGAGTTAACTCGAGTCAGAATGTACGTGTGCACAGTTGCATCTGTCATCCATCACCGTGACATCAAGAGGACTTTTGAAGCTGAAATAATGAGTGGATTAAGCTTGGACTTGGAATAACGAGAGGAATAACATGGATAACTTTCTTGTCGGAGGATTGTAATGCATCACAGACAGTCAGGTAGAGAGACTACGGCTCCTTAAATTAGGTAAGACAAAAAGCTGTATTTTTCGCAACAGGTTTATTGACTTGTTATAGTAATTTAAGGTGGAATATATGACAATCGGGTCCAGTCGGGTCTGTGTCTTCCCGACGGGTTCGGGTCCAGCTTTCAAATAATAGACGGGTCTGGGTCGGGTCCGGGTAGGCATTTCTCGGATCTACACGGGTCCGGGTCCAGCTTTTGAAATATTAGACGGGTCCGGGTCGGTTCGGTGTAGTACATTACGAGTCTCTTTCGGGTTCGGGCATTAATTTTTGGACCCGAGAAGACCTCTACTCCAGTGTTAGAATATCTGCACCGGCTCCTGGTCAGGTTTATAGTGGATTTCAAAATTATGATGCTTACTTTTAAAGCATTACTAGATGGTCTGGCACCACATTACCCTACAGAATTGTTACAGCCATGCACTCCTAGTCGTAGATTGCGTTCATCTCAGTCAAACTTGTTGGTTGTTTCTCAAACATTTCTAAGATCTATGGGCTTTCTCTTTCTATGCTCCTGTCCTTCTTTGCCGCTTGAACTTAGGGAAGTTTAGTATTATGATGTTTTTAAAGTTCAACTTAAGAATTTTTTTTTTTTACTTGCATTTGCTTGTTGATTTTGTATTGTTTTTTTATTATATTGGTTATATTGTGTTCAGCACTTTAAGCACTTTTAAAGGCGCTTTATAAAATAACATTTATTATTATCACTTTCGCAAGACACTGTAATTGCTTATTTGTATCTATTAATGAAAATGTATGGCTTCATGAAATTTACATTTCAAAAATATTACAAGTAGAAATACTGAGACCATAATAATCAACCAGTCAGCTTGTGACAGCAGAGAAAACTTTCAATCCTCACACACTGGCATGTACAAGTCTTCGACTCAAACACACATACACACAGTGTAATGTAATCGCAAAAACAGGAAAAGAAGATTAGTGCAAATGTAATGGCAAAAGCACAGACTAGCGTTTGGCTCCCACATGCACACACACGAAGACTTTAGAAAAATGAAGGGGTGTTGATGGACTGTCACCCCTGTTGTGTCTGGATCTACGACGGCTGCTAATGAGACCAAATTATGTAGAGAAACTGAAAGAGCAGATGCAGAATCTCTATTTGAGGCCAGTAAGTTCTATGTTCAGAATATACTATTTATGAAGCATACAGTCTATATGCAGTATATGTGCAGTAAACAACAGGGCACAGTGGATTAAATAATCTACTTTCCTTTTCAGTGTAATTACAGACACAGAGTTTTCATCTCTTTTTTTTTTTTTTTGGATTGGCAAAAAGTTGAGACATTTTTACTCAAAATCTAATTGGCTATGCAAAATATTTTTCAAAATGTTCTTTCTTTCTTTTTTTATGATTTTAGTTTTTTGCCTTTATTGCGATATAGGACAGTTAGTTGGCAGGAAGTCAAGTGGGAAGCCCAACCATATCCCAAAATTAGCATTTTAACACAGTTAACGCAGGCAAATTAATGACATGAAAAATATTTAACACAGTTAATGCAGGGGCGGAGCTAGGGTTGCACAGTTACAGCTGGGGCGGAGCTAGGGTTGCACGGTTAAAGCTGGGGCGGAGCTAGGGTTGCACGGTTAACGCTGGGGCGGAGCTAGGGTGGCACGGTTAACGCAGGGGCGTAGCAACGGTTGCGCGTTAATGCAGGGGCGGAGCTAGGGTTGCGCAGTTAATGCAGGGGCAGAGCTAAGGTTTCGCACTTAACGCAGGGGCAGAACTAGGGTTGCGCAGTTAACACAGGGGCGGAACTAGGGTTGCGCTATTAACGCAGGGGCGGGGCTAGGTTTGCGGAGTTAGCACAGTGGTGGAACTAGGGTTGAGAAGCTAACGCAGGAGCGGGACTAGTGTTGCGCAGTTAATGCAAGGTTCGAGCTAGGGTTACACAGTTAATGCAAGGGTGGATCTAGGGTAACACAGTTAATGAAGGGGTGAAACTAGGGTTGCACGGTAAATGCAGCTGTGGAGCTAGGGTTGCACAGTTAACGCAGGGGCAGAGCTAGGTTTGCACAGTTAATGCAGGGGTGGAACTAGGTTTGCGCAGTTAACACAGTGGTGGAACTAGGGTTGAGCAGCTAACGCAGGGGGGGACTAGGGTTGAGCAGCTAACGCAGGGGTGGAACTAGGGTTGCGCAGTTAATGCAAGGGTCGAGCTAGGGTTACAAGGTTAATACAGGGGTGGAACTAGGGGGATGCGGTTAACGCAGAGGTGAAAATAGGGTTGCATGGTTAATGCGAGGGCAGAGCTAGGGTTGCACAGTTAACGCACTGGCAGAGCTAGGTTTTCGTAGTAAATGCAGTGGTGGAACTAGGGTTGTGCAGTTAACGCAGAGGCAGAGCTAGGGTTGCGCAGTTAATGCAGGGGCGGAGCTAGGGTTGCACGGTTAACGCTGGGGCGGAGCTATGATTGCATGTTAAAGCTGGGGCGGAGCTAGGGTTGCACGGTTAACGCTGGGGCGGAGCTAGGGTTGCACGGTTAACGCAGGGGCGTAGCAACGGTTGTGCGTTAATACAGGGGCGGAGCTAGGGTTGTGCAGTTAATGCACAGGGCGGAACAAGGGTTGCGCAGTTATTGTAGAGGTGGAGCTAGGGTTGTGCAGTTAACGCAGGGGCGGAACTAGGGTTGCGCAGTTAATGCAGGGGCAGAGCTAAGGTTTCGCACTTAACGCAGGGGCAGAACTAGGGTTGCGCAGTTAACACAGGGGCGGAACTAGGGTTGCGCTATTAACGCAGGGATGGGACTAGGTTTGCGGAGTTAGCACAGTGGTGGAACTAGGGTTGAGAAGCTAACGCAGGAGCGGGACTAGTGTTGCGCAGTTAATGCAAGGGTTGAGCTATGGTTACACTGTTAACGCAAGGTTCGAGCTAGGGTTACACAGTTAATGCAGGGGTGGATCTAGGGTAACACAGTTAATGAAGGGGTGAAACTAGGGTTGCACGGTAAATGCAGCTGTGGAGCTAGGGTTGCACAGTAAATGCAGCTGTGGAGCTAGGGTTGTGCAGTTAATGCAAGGGTGGAACTAGGTTTGCGCAGTTAACACAGTGGTGGAACTAGGGTTGAGCAGCTAACGCAGGGGTGGAACTAGTGTTGCGCAGTTAACGCAAGGGTCGAGCTAGGGTTACACTGTTAATGCAAGGGTCGAGCTAGGGTTACAAGGTTAATACAGGGGTGGAACTAGGGGGACGCGGTTAACGCAGAGGTGAAAATAGGGTTGCATGGTTAATCCGAGGGCAGAGCTAGGGTTGCACAGTTAACGCACTGGCGAAGCTAGGTTTTCGTAGTAAATGCAGTGGTGGAACTAGGGTTGTGCAGTTAACGCAGAGGCAGAGCTAGGGTTGCGCAGTTAATGCAGGGGCGGAACTAGGTTTGCGCAGTTAACACAGTAGTGGAACTAGGGTTGAGGAGCTAACGCAGGGGTGGAACTAGGGTTTCACAGTTAACGCAAGGGTCGAGCTAGGGTTACACTGTTAACGCAAAGTTCGAGCTAGGGTAACGCGGTTAACGCAGGGGTGAAACTAGGGTTGCACAGTTAATGCAAGGGCAGAGTTAGGGTTGCACAGTAAACGCAGGGGCAGAGCTAGGGTTTCGCAGTAAGTGCACGAGCGGAGCTAGGGTTCTGCAGTTTATGCAGGGGCAGAGTTAGGGTTTCGCAGTAAGTGCACGAGCGGAGCTAGGGTTCTGCAGTTTATGCAGGGGCAGAGTTAGGGTTGGCCACCCCACTCACAATTGCTGCTTCTCTCTCTTTTTTTCTTGACATGGATTGCATTCATTTAGACGCAAAATGACCACATTACACGGGAGACTTTTCAGATGCATACTCCACTTCGTGCCAGGCGCAAGTTAAACAAGCGCAGAAATGGCAGCGGTGATGAGGAGCTTCAGTATAATTACAGTGAACTGCAGTCGGATTAGATGTTGTCAGGCAGTTTGTCAGTAAAATTAATTATTCTGTCCTGTCAGCCATTACACTGTACTCATAGCACTAGCTCTTCAATTGCACACACAAATACAGCCTGTGTTAATTTCGTATTAATGCACGTTCAGCACCGGCAGCTCTTAAAGCAATAGCAGCCAAATAAGCTAATAACCAGCTGCTCTGATGCCTGTTATTTAGAGAAACAAAATAAAAATAGAGGAAATAATCTATAATCAACTTTGAATATAGTGTTGATGATTTTTTTTTTTCATTTCTGTTTATTTCCTACTTACTGAAAGGCACAGGTAAATATGCAATTTATTATAATGAATTTATGTGAAGATTGTTTAATGTTCACTTAAAATAGAAGTTGTTTTTTTAAGTCTAATAAATGTTAAATTCAACAGCTCTCAATTACGTTGTAATGTTGAATGGCTATAGTCAATGGTTAAATATTAGGAAAGAAAGAAAAAAGACATCAGTAGGATTGGTATCAGTAAAACTCACCTTCATTCATAAAAAAAAAGATGCCACTAAACAAATATAAAAATATATTGTTTCTACACTAATTTGAAGATTGAATGTGAAATTATTGCAATATAAAAGTATATTAAAAAACTTTAATATTAGGTGGGATTAATCATGATTAAAGTAAAAAAACAAATCAACTGATAGCATTGATGAATTTGTTTTATTTTACTGTAATTTACATATATAAGCATAAGTTTAAGTTAGCATATATATTTTGTATTTCCAATGTAAAGTGAAAAACACAACTTTGCTGCTTTCAAAAGCAAAAAATAAAAAACAAAAATGAATACAAGCTCACAAACAAAACGTCCCAATACCAGTCTCCAAGATTTTCTAAAAATACAGTCTTCCCCAGCCTCACAATCTTTCCTATCCATCGCGCAGGCGGTGCCCAATCAGGCTGCTGTCCACATTGGGTTAACGGTACGAGAGGGCCATACTCACAAATGCCAAAGTGAATAAAGCACATCAGAGGAGGCCAGACCCAAAGCCCTGACTCGACTCCAGCTAGAAGCACCCTGGGATAGCCTCGAACCCTGCCAGTGGAAAACTGGACTGACCAGAAAACCCTCAAAGAACTTGGAAGGGAAGAAGAGAGGAATATTAAAACAGATGTCTAATAGAGTTTAGTGGCAAGTGTCTGCGACAGAATCCAAGATCTCCGCTTTGTCTCTGTTTACCCTCGCTTTACGTATATATATATATATATATATATATATATATATATATATATACACATCCTCATGACCTTATGTAGAGAGGGTGGGTGGACGACTGCGTCTGTCAATGCCGGCTGACCGCTTTGGCTCGGACGGACGAGAGCGAACCACTAAACAAATCACGTTTGACACGGCTGAGGAGATTTACAACCTCAGAGAGAACAAACAATCCCGTTGAACCCTACGATGGCCTGGGCAGCTCCAAATGCTCCATTCATGCCGCAGAACAGACGTAGCGCACTTGAGGGACGCTACGCCCACCTGGAGGGCACTTTGAGGCCGGAGAACACAGCCAAGTTCTGGTAAATCTGCTTTTCCTGCTACATCTGAGGTCAGCGAGAGCATCGAGAAGAGTTATGATGAAGCTACAGTCATCAAATGAGAGGAGAGACAGTCACTGGTGCTGCACTGCAAACTCATTAGTGAAGTCGAGCATCACTCAAAAAGTACAACTCTGTCAAGAGTCACAAATGACAGGAAGAGATTGTGTGTTCTGTAAGCTTTACAACAACTGGAATGAGCAGATCCTGTTCAATTTAACATGAGTGTCTCTGTGTGCTGTGATGCATGCTAGATTCTAGATAATAGATGCAATGTCAATTATTAAAAAAATGGATTAAAAAAAATATATATAAAAACACAAACAATACATGTTTTGTGTGTATATATATATCAGGTTATAAATAGTTATAACAATACAATTAAATACAGTTATTTTATTTTTTTTATTTTGAATCTACTTGCCAGTAGTGACTGGGTGAAATTATTATAATTTTTGTAACTTTTTCCGAGCAAATACATCAGACAAGAAACATGTTTTTATGTTCAGAAATGAGCTGCAGCATAAATGCAAACACAAACGCAAGATGCGGCATCTGTAAAACTGTGCACACATGAGGGAAGAGTTTCCTTTACATGAAATCAAAAACAAGTCGACAAACGCAGTGTAATCCAGCACTGGGGGAGTTTTGTGTCTCTCTGCATTTCTAGATCATTCTTGTTCAATGTTTAGCAGCTCTTTAATCACGACTCCATCCAGATAAGCTTTGATGAAGCGCATTACTGCTCTATTGTTCATAAGCGCTTACATTTGAATGCTCTTTAAGATCTGCGATCAAAGAACCACAATAGATCACTTATCACATATGCTTACCATTCATGAAAATGCACGGCTATTTATATTTAAAGTGTCTATGATAAGGGTTAAAGTCCATCCACCTGTCTAGTTCAGGACAGAGAAATGATCTGATTGTGACAGACGCAGCTTTTATCCTCCTCACATCCTGTTTCTTCTCATCCATTCATCCATCCACACAGGAGGAGGGCTTGCTGAATCAGCACAGTCTCCTATTCACAAACACGCACTACAGCTCTGCACCATTTCAATACACACTCACTTGCACAAAAATAACAACAGCAACAGTAATAGCAATAATAATACACTCTATTAAATTATTTAAAAAACAAGCAAAATTATAATGCAAATAAATGAAAATAAAAAATAATTATATATATAATAAAACTAATTAAAAATAACATTAAAAAGTAAAAAAAAAAAAATAATAATAAAAGTAAAAAAAATCATACAAATTACATTATTTTTATGTATACCATTTATTCTTTTTTTGTATAAAAAAAATCATACAATACACTTAAATTAACATTTAAATTAGTATAAATGTAAAAGTAAATGTTATAATATATAATAATTAATAATGTATTATAATTAATTAATAATTATATAATTATAATTACTAATAATTATTATTATATTTAATTTTTTATAAATATAAAAAATAAATAAAATAAATATTTAACATTTAAATTAATAAAATAAAAATAGATTTTATTATAATTAAATAAAAGTATAAACCACTGTAGATAAAAATTTATATACACACACACACACACACACACACACACACACACACACACAGTATTATCTTTAATTAAATGCAATTATTTTATTTTGCTTCTTTTAAATTTTGAATCTAGTGAAATGATCATTGCTCTAATTAAAAACTAATTAAAAACTAAAATTAAAAATAATATAAAAATCTCTCCTAAAACATAGTATCTGCTTCACTTTCCAGTCAAAATAAAGGAAATTCTGAAGATAAAAGAATGTTAATTTCAACTTAAAATGTCCATTTGTCAGCTACTCGTATTAATAAAAAAAAAATGTTAAGTTACAGCACAACAGAAGTGGCCTCTTATCTCAAGCTCATTTTCCTACTTTTTTTCCTCTCCGTTTCATTGCTGTTCTGTTTCAGTTCTTAATCCCTGATGAGAACATCTAATCCCTGACCTGCACTTAGCGAACATTTCCATACGGATCCACTCGACTCACGGTCAGTGATTGATTGAACAGGAATACCTCCAGAGGAGATTCAGATCTGCTTCCTGTGGCTGCAGGGTGATTTGACTAATCTGGACTTTATCAGTGACAGACGACCGATGTCAAAGTGTCAGTACCTGCCGAGACAGCGCTCTGACCCTCGCTGCATGCAGGAAAATGCAAATGCTTGGCTGCAACTCAGACATGTTCGATGATTTAATCCAAGCTTCTAATTCCAAGTAACTCCTGACATTAAATTCCATGTAAGTAGTTGGATTTCACACTTCAGTGCATGCGCTTGAGATTTCCTCCTGATAACTGCAACGTCACTTTGAGGAAAATTTCCTTCTCATTCTGTTACTTGCAGACTTGTCTTGAGGTGCTGATGCACAAAAACGAGGCATTTTTTTCTGTAAATTATGGGATGTGACAGGATGAAGCTTGTTTCTACTGTGACTCTCACAACTCAGTCTTTGAAAGTTTTCCTCGCAATAGTTTTTTTCTCTTAATTCTTAGTTTACATCTCGCAATAGTTTTTTTGCCACAATAATTAAATTTAACTAAGTAAATTTTATTTAGCCATTCACAATTTTCTCCCCAAAATTTTCTTCCAGTTTATATCTTGTGATTGTAAACACAACTGTAAGTTTTCATCTCACAATTCTGTTAATATCTCGCAGTTCTCAGTTTATCTCTCACAATCCTGAGTTTATATCTCGCAATCCTGAGTTTATATCTTGCAATCCTGAGTTTATCGCAATCTTGGGTTTATATATATCGCAATCCAGAGTTTATATTTTGCAATTTTGTTTATATCTTCCAATCCTGAGTTTATATCTCACAATCCTGGGTTTATATCTCGAAATCTCGAGTTTATATCTCGCAATCCTAAATTTATATCTCGCAATCCTGAGTTTATATCTTGCAATTCGGAGATTATCGCAATCCTGGGTTTATAAATCGCAATCCTGAGTTTATATCTAGCAATCCTGCGTTTATATCTCGCAATCCTGCGTTTACTGTATATCTCGCAATTCTGAGATAATTGCAATCTTGGGTTTATATATCGGAATCCTGAGTTTATATCGCACAATCCTAAATTTATATATTGCAAACCTGAGTTTATATATCGCAGTTCTGAGTTTATATTTCTCAATTCTGTTTGTATCTTGCAAATTCAGAGTTTGAATTTCAGAATTCAGAGTTTGTATTTTGCCATTTCTATCGCACAATTCTGAGTTTACATTAATTCTGAGTTTCTCACAATTCTTTGTTTATGTCTCGCAATTCTGAGTTTATCTCATCTGCATTTGTAGCTTGACATTCTGAGTTTATATCTCGCAATCTTGAGTTTATATCTCACAATTTTGAGTTTATATCTCACAATCCTGAGTTTATATCTCAAAATCTTGAGTTTATATCTCAAAATCTTGAGATTATATCTCGCAATCCTGAGTTTATATCTCACAATCCTGAGTTTATATCTCACAATCCTGAGTTTATATCTCGCAATCCTGAGATTATATGGTATCTCTCAATCCTGAATTTATACCTCGCAATCTTGAGTTTATATATCGCAATCCTGAGTTTATATTTCGCAATTCTGTTTGTATCTTGCAATTCAGAGTTTGTATTTCAGAATTCAGAGTTTGTATTTTGCCATTTCTATCGCACAGTTCTGAGTTTACATTAATTCTGATTTTCTCACAATTCTTTGTTTATGTCTCGCAATTCTGAGTTTATCGCATCTGCATTTGTATCTTGACATTCTGAATTTGTATTTTGCAATTCTGCTTATATCTCACAATTCTGCATTTGTATCTGCCAATTTAGTTTATCGCAATTCTGCATTTGTATCTCGCAATTCTGAGTGTATATCATTGAAATACATCATTTTTATTTAAATTGTGAGAAACAAAGTCTGAACTGTGTTATAAAATTAGAATTACTGGAAAAATGTCTGTACTGTGAAATAAAAAAAGTCACAATTACCTTTTTTTCTGTGGCGGAAACAAGCTTCCATACAACAGGGTCTCATCAATGTCAATGTCAATCATTTTGTGCGCTGTTACGTGAAATCAAATTGCATTCTGCAGAATATTGCACTTGATTAACTTAGTTTGGTCAAAAATTAGACCTCAAGGTTTGCTTTTCTGTATATAAGACCTTCTCGGTATATTGTTAGGCTTCGCTGGAGAGTAATTTGCAATTAGGTTCAGATTTTGCACAATTCAGCCTTGTGCGTTCCATGAGGGTTTGATTTCACCACAAATGAAGAGAGAGAAAGACGTCCGTTTATCTGAAACCAAAACTGGTCGTATGCAAAGAACAACAAGCAACCCGAGAAACATCTAATATAGAGCTTTATATTCTAAACACCATGAGTATAGTGATTCATGAGGGATCTCCGTAATGTGTCTACATTACTTCATTATGAGTTTACTTTGGAAACACAAACACAGACCATCCAAAACAACTTTGAATTCTTTTTCTGTGGTCTGATATTTGATACCTAAATTCAGGCAAATTAAAAAAAGAATGCTGTTGCCTGAAATTTTTTAGATGAACCTTAACAAGCATATAAAATAGAGTAGAATAATTGCACAATTCTACTTCATGAGACAGAGATGGATGACCATATAATCCAATTTAGCCTCAACTCCTGGATTTTGTGTTTTTTGCACACATTTACTCCAGAATCATGTGACGTTGTTTAGTAAAACATCTAAACCTCTTTAAAACAAGATACATTTTCTCAAACTGTGCTCAAGATACCATAGTTGAGTCAAAAGTCAAAGATCCCAATATGAACAAAGATCTCAATTTACACATTCATTTTATAGCTATATGATCTTGATTTAACTTGGTTTATTGATTATTTGTTTTAGTTATTATTATTATTATTATTATTATTATTATAATTTAACTTGAATTATAAAATATTTAGAAATATAATTTATAATAGAACATTTATTTTAAGTTTTATATTAATTAAAATTATATATAGCATTATATAAAGTGAATTTAGAGAAAAAGAATAGTACATTATATAAAGTGAATTTAGAGAAAAAGAATAGTACATATTAAAATTTAAATAAAAAATAAATTTGATTAAATAATAAATATATACGTAATTGAATAATAAAAAATTAAGATTCGAATAATTAAAATAGCATAATCATAAAATGTACATTGATTAAATAAATATTTATTAAACATTAAATAGAATAATAGAATAATGATAGAATCATTTGAAATATAGTATAAATGTACATATGAATATATTAAATTTACATAGAAATTCTAAATTATTTAAAAAGCATAAACAGTACCAACATTAAAATATATTCAATCTAATACATCAATTTCAACCTAAAAAGTCCACTTGATGACAATGATTGACTCATTTGAGTCTGTTTATAAAGAAACATCTGAATACTTCAATGAAACGCAAATGAGAACTCCTTAAAGAGTGACTTCTGAGTCATAAAAGTTTCCTGGTTCAGTCTTTGACCTGCAGCGGCTCGAATGCAGAAGAAGAAAGCGAGTGTAAATCATCTGCTACCATTGGCACGTACTCCAGCAGTACTCCAGGGCTTTTAGTGCGGTTTGGGGAATGATTGGGAATCCTTCATGCTGTTAAGTGGCTCACCTGCCCCACAGTAAAGCGTCTTGTGAAACGAGGGAGGGCAGGAGAGGTTAAACCATGCTAATATTTCTCTGAAACTGGTGACAAACTCCTTTCACATGAGTGCCATGAATCACCTGGATAATGACACAAGGTGTGTGAGCGACAAGCACTTCAATCTGTCAGCACCTTCACACACACACACACACTCAACAGACACTTAATCTCACTCAAAACTAACAGATAGTATCAGTTTTTCCATTTAAATCAACTGTCGTGATCTTAGATTAGATCAATTCAGACAATTAAAGAAACAGTCACAAGCCAGTGTGACTTTCTGAACAAAATCATCTCTAAATAAGAGGTTTCATTTAATGGCTCTCCTAAAACCTAGTGAGCTGCCTTGCTGTTTGTTGTCTACATAGGCAACAAGCAAATAGTGCTCCACATGTGAAGTACACTGGAAATACAGTCAAAGCAAAAAAATTCAGACATCAGATATAAATTATTTTAGTAAAAACCACTTAGTAATTGGTTGACCTAAATTGGTATTTTTTACATAAAGGGTTGGTTACCCAGCACCTCTGGGATATGCTAGTCTCACAAGTTTGTTTACATGAGCAAAGTTGTCTTACTTTAGCAAAGGAAAACCAGTCTCCTCTTGGTTTATATCAAAATCCTCCACATTTTTTCTTTACAAATCCTCATTTTGTGCTTCAAATTGATGACCGTTTTGTTTTGCCATCCACTAGAAGGGCTTCTGTTTGGCAGACCAACTCCAAAAAACCCTGGTTTGAGACTCTAGGAAGCGGTCCCTCTGCTCCAAGCATAGCAGGGCAACATTACGACTGTCCATGGTGACAGAGAAATGAGAAAAATAGGACAAAAAACGCCACAAACAACTGTATGTGTCCGTTCTTATGTCACACGTTGGGGATACAAACTGCACAAGCATGAAGTAGATCATTGAAAAGTATTTTAATAAGATAAATCCAGGAGAACAGGCAGGGTAACCAACTTAACATAGATGAGAATGGACGAAGATTAACCAAACAAAGGGAACTAATGGGATAATTAACAAAACACCAGGTGAACAGAATGTCTAATTAAACAGACTGGGAAAAACTAGGTCACAGTGGAAACACAGAGACAGAAAACTACAGATATGTAACATTATTGAGACTGAATGAAATATATTTATGCATGTTGCAATGCATTCTTGGATTGTCATCTCTATTATTACTGCATTAGAATTGGGCTAAAACTCAATGTCTTCTACTTTTGGTACTCTTTTCACTTTGGGCGGTGATGCATTATAATGTTGCCTATGTAGTCAGCTCGCTATGTTTTGGACAAGAGCTCATTTCTGTCGTTCTCAGTATCCTGCACACTGGAAGATTTAAGACCAGCCCTTTCTGTGCATATTTATTTACAGACCTTTCTGAAATTGAGGATCCACTTTGGCCCTTTTCTTCAGACTGAAACCGAACGCTTCCTCGAATCAATTCTTCAGGGGCTCAGAAATACTCAATAACCCAGCTATTAATGTGCGCCGCAGAGAACAGCCGAATGCATCCAAACTGAAAGAGAATTAACTCTGTGGTCTGTTGATCATCATCTCTTTGAAAACAACGGAGTCTAGCGGCCGCCCCGATCGCTCCTTATGAACAGGAACAATTTAGTGGTCACTATCTGGAGGATTTACAATTAGAAAAAATTCCTGGAGTCTCGGTGCATAAGGCGTTTCATGCAGTCCATTATGAATGGATTGAGATATTCCTGGAATAGACTTCATCCTCAGACACAGCTTCTAAAGAGCGACTCAGACAACAGTTTTAACGTCAAGACCACACAAAATCAACTTGAAAAATCGCCAAATGCTCCGTATCAATATCGAAACACCATCCAAGAGCACGGTCAACGTCAAGATAGCCACTGAAGCTGTTTTCGTCTTCATTTCTGGCTGAACTGTTCCTTTGATGGCAACACAAAAGGACATTTCGCAGGCTTCTCATACAGAACAACATGTTTTGTAAGGAATGAGTCAGTGAATCTATGCATATCTGCGTTTATGATGTTTTTTGGGCGCCTTCTGCAGTTACTTCCACCATCGTCAAAGTGACACGTTCACTTACCATCAACCATATACTGAAACGGAGCCAGATATGAATAACGCTACTAGCAACACTAGAACATTTCAAAAACTTCTGTGAGTTCAAAGATGCTCTACACTCAACACTACAAAAAATAAAATAATAAAAATAAATCAAGTTTTTTGCAGCTCTTGAACTTACTGAACAGGGTTTTGCTGTATGGTTTTTTGAGGATTAAAAAGTTATAAATACTCATTATAAGTATATCAGATCAGGATATTGGTTTCCCGGTTCATTAAAACACTAGAACAAAGAAGGGTTTCTTGAGAAGAGGTTTTCAAACCCGGGTCCATGGAGAATGTTTGAGAAAAAATGCAAAAATACATGAATGATAAAAATAAGACTAAACTCAATAAATTGACTAAAATAAAAGATAGAAACATTAAAAGAAAAAAAATATATAAAATACATTAAAAAAAATAATTGACTACCATAAACACATATGATAAAATAAACACAAAAAAAATATATTGAGTAAATTAATTAGTACACTACTACTATACTAATTCTATATACTGTACTACTACTAATAAAATAATAGTATTGAAATTTATTTTTTAATAAATTGATTAACATAAAAGTAAATAAAATACCATCGATAAAAATAACCATAAAGCAAATAAATTTACATAATAATAAGAAGAAGAAGAAGAAGAAGAAGAAGAAGATCATTACATATTTTTAAACAAATTGATTACCATAACTATAAAAAAACATTAAAATAAAGTATATGACAATGTAGTACTCTCTTAACAGTAAATGAGAGGCAAACTCATTACACCACATTAAAGTATTTAAAATGAAACTTATACATAACACTATTGAAAAATAGAAATATACATACATAGATACAAAACAAAATATATGCAAATAATTTAATATTTTCGTGGCCCAAACTCTACGCAACAGGGTGGTCACAATACTACTGCTAATAATAATAAAAATAATTTAAAAAAAGGGTACAGAACTACCGTGTGTAGAAAAAAAGTAATAATGTAGCATAATAGAAACTAAATATTTGCCAAATAATGTTTTAAACATATTTAGAATAAGAAAAATGTCACAACATAAATTGGTGTCCAAGTCGTCTAAATTTTTAATAATAATAAAAAAAATGATTTAATTAAAGTTTAGGAAAATGAAAACATAATTTATTGTTTTCCTTCATTCACAAGTGCTTTAGACAGCAGGACACAGAGCAAAATCCAATAAAAGTAGTTTATAAATGAGAATTCCATCAGTGCGTATTTTAGATGACAGTAAATAAAGTTCAGAGATTCACCGAAGGAGTGTAGAATTTCAAAGGAGCTGCGATGCGTTTTGTGAAGCTGAAGCGATGGGAGTTTACAGAGCATTTGACCGCAGTTTAACAGCAACAAATCACTTCTAAATGAGGGGAAATGTATAAATGGCAGCGTGACAGAGAAAAGCACCCTACAACCCGCTCAGGAATGCCTCTTCACACAATAGCCATGAAAATGTAAATGTTTGCCCGCTTGTAGCTCATTTCGACAATATAAACAGCAGGAGAGAGAGAATGAAAAGACAGAGCAGAGTGATCGTGGTGTTTCCCAAGGAAAGCATCAAACTGATTATTGCTCACTAAGTATTAAACTCATTCTGCAGTGTCTGAATCCTCAAATCATGTGTGTGCCGTTTCGGTAGAAGGTGATCAGATGCACCAATTGCACCTGCTGGACCGGAAAACATTAAGGAGGGAGACTTTACATGACAGACAGGAAAAAAATCACCCCTGAAATATACCCCTTAAAATATACTTATACTTTCAAGTCATTTTCTAGAAAAAAATCTAAATTAATTCTGTTTTTGATGTAAACATGGGAAATATCTGCCAGTAAACTTGTTTTCTCTTTTGAGTTAAGTTTTTCCTTTTCTTAAAACATTGGCATATCTCAAATTGGCAGATTTCAGCTTTAACCATAAACTCACTTTATTCTGGTATCCCCCCCCCCCCCTCCAAAAAAAAAAAAAAAAAAAACCCAAATTCACTTGATTAAGCAAAATTATGTTTGTTTAAAAAACAAAAATCCAATAAAATCTGCTAAAGGGTAAAGAATAAACTTGTTTTCCCCTTCTAATAAATGTTATTTTTCTGAGCCCCAACAGTAGATATTTTTTCTTTTTTTTCAGAAAACAAAATGTGACGTCTGTTCTGTCTTGCAAATTGAAATAAGATATTAAGTCTTGTTTTCTGAAAGAATGAATGAATAAATAAAGCCAGATTTTGTTTTAAAACATCTGCTTGTTTTCCCTTTGAATTACGTTTATTTATACAATATAACTAGCCTGATTTCGTCCTACTCATATTCTAGGCAGAATGAACTTCCCATCCAAAAAATGTTGTAGGCGGGGTTTGGGCTGGCACCCAGGCTACAACATAACATTGTTTTCAGCAAAAAGACTCAATTTGATTAATTTGAGTCTTGTTTTCTGCCAATATAATCAAAATTAAGTGAATTTTAAAATGTATACCTGCCAATGGGGTTAGAAAAATATACTTATTTTCACTTTTATTTCACTATATTTTAATAATTTTTTTTTTGTCATCTCAAGTAAATATATATTGATGTAAGGCTGTTTAAATATTTTTGCCAAAAAAAAAAGACAAAAATTAAATTAAAAATTTAATTAAATTTATGCATTTAGCAGACGCTTTTATCCAAAGCGACTTACATTGCATTCAGTCTAACAATTTTCCTAACATAAATAAAGCTAAAATACTGAGTAAAATGTATAAATCCTATCATTTTTTAATTAGTAAGTGAAACAATAGGAATTATGCAATGATAGCCATAATATTAGAAATAAATATGCCTATTCTATATATTTAGTTAAATTTAGTTTGAAAATATGCATAATAGTTAACTAATCATTAGTCATCCAGAAGAGGCTTGGTCGAACAAAACTTTATTAGTTGCTTAGGCACAAAAAAAGCATTCATCCACCTCAAATATGGCTTTTCATCTCTAGTATGTAAGTATTAGCAAGTTTACATGAATTCTTGTATACATCTTGTAAATCTGTAAAGACCATATAAAGACTTAAAAAAAAAAAATGTGCTTTTGTAAAATAATGAAAGCAAACAGGATGTGCTGCTGCCGTCTCAGTCTCCGTGAATTTGAGCGCGAAACCCTGTGTATATCTTTGCCTTACCGACATTACAAATTTGTCTATAGAGAGTCTAGAAATGTCTACTTACAAACGAACCAATTCAAATGGAAAACAAATATTCAGAGATTATGTAATCCATTTGAAACATGGTGCATCACTACTGCGGAGATGACGAGTGCGCTGTGTCAAGCTTTATGCATGTACTTGGGCGCTTTTTAGGCAATTAAAGACTCATTATAATGATTTAAACAGTTTATTGATAAACATGCGATTAGTCGACTAATGCTTCAAATGAATGACTTCTAGTCGACCAGAAAAATCCTTAGACACGGGCAGCCAAAAATATTTAACTTTTAACCTTTTGATTATCTAATCAGTCAAATTAGAGGTTGGTTAAACTCATGGGTGATTTTACCTCCGCTTCATTCATCACACAGGGAACAGAAGGTCAAACCGAGCGCATTGCATTGTTAGATAAAGCACTCTTTGCTAGCCTGTGCATGCACAGAATTCAGTAAAAACTGCACATTATACATACTATAAATACTATACATACTCCATACTGCAGAAATAGGTTGTATGCTGTTCCAAACATAATTGTAGAACAGTAAGCCGCAGCTGATAGCATCTTTGTAGCCTGGTGTACACGCAAATGAACAGAGGTGAATCCAGTTCCACTTAATCAGCACTGTATTAATCACACCAACACAAACATGCTTTCGCAAGCCTTTGAGGGTCAAGTGTGTGCACGCACAGCCTGGCGTGTGTAACCAGGGTTTGCCCACAGCACAAAGACTGCCTTCTTTCATAACACCACATTTGCCCGTTTCTGAAAAGACTTCAGAGCTTTTGTCACAGTAAAGGACTGGATTCTGTCTAATCAAAGCAGCATTTATACGCTTATCTTCACAGGATTGTTTCTACTTGTGTTCGTGCAGAACTGAAGTCACAAATCGAGCTTGCATCATTGCTACAGGCTTCCTAAAGACCTGAACAACAACCACGTGGACATCAATTAGATTAAAACCTTTCAATATTCAAAGGAAAGACAGTCTTGCATAAAGAAAATAAATATATATACATATATATAATTTTAATAATACAATGTATTTTAAAAAGAACAATAGAATTAATAAAACAGAAAAACTAATTATATATAAAAAAAACTATAAACAATTGGTAAGGTCCCGGTGGTAATTATTCTGTTTACTAATATTAGCTAATAGTGAGCAATTTGTTTGTTACAGTATTTATTCATCTTTGTTGGTTAATAAAAATACTCTGTTAGTTATAAACTAATAAAATGTACTGTTAGTTCATGTCAGCTGAAGTCCATTAAATAATGTCAACAGATGCAAATTTCAGTAATGTATTAGTAAATGTTGAAATTAACCAATTAACAAAAATACTGTTATATTATTTAAAAACAATTTGCATATTAATAGCAGTGCTGTCAAATGATGTGTGTACTGTGTGTGTGTGTGTGTATATACACACAAACACATGCATGCATATATTTAAGGAAAACTTAAGAGTTATTTGCAAGTGCTTCGATCAACACCCTGGTGGTATCTTATTTCACACAATCCAGAAAACAAACCAAGTGTGCTTAAGATCCATGACAAGCACTGACCTACTCGCAGCTCCTGTCCGAAGACGGTGCGTTCCCCCAGCGCCGAGCAGTTCCAGCGGCCGTATCTGAACTGGTACTGGCATTCGTTGATGCCCAGCTGTGCCCCCTCTCCGATCACGATGATAGCGTCTGGCCGGCTCTGGCAGATGGCGCGCTGGCGGGGTGCGAGACCGGGGATCTTATTGCAGATAATGTTCGCACCAAGAGCCACCACAGAGGAAAGAGCCCTGTGGGACAGAAGAGACAAACACAACTAGTAAAAATGAACATTTTGAAGTGCTTCTTGTCCCATCATTGCTTTTAACAATAACACCTGGACCAAAGAACTATCACAAATGAGATCTCTATAGTATCTCATAAGCATTACTTGAAATGGGTGAACGTTTACACCTCTCAAATCAAAACTCGCACATTTACCAATGCATTTTTATTGCTTGACAAATAAGATTCACCCACAGTAGTGCAAGTGAAAAGAGATAGTAAAGATCTGACCAATGCAGAAGATAGAATATACTAAAAAAGAACACCAGAGAATAATAGAATGGGAATAAATAAAATAGACTTGAAAAACATAATTGAAGAGTAATGCATAAAATGAATGGAACAGCTGAACATGACAGAATAAACAAAACAGAACAGAATTAAATACAAGTTAAAATGCCAATACACAACTGTAAGAACAGAATCAATAGAGTAGAATAGAAATCAATAATCCAAGACATAATGTAGAGCAGGATAGAACCGATACAAATAGTAGAAAAGAATAATTACTTAATGTAAATGTATGAAATAGAACAGAAATGAATAAACTAGAACAGCATAACTCGACATGATATATTGAAAGGGTGAGTAGAATATAAATGAACAAAACAAAATCGATTTGAACAGAAGTGAATAGGCAGTAATGAAGAATAGAATCAGAGGATAGAATAGAGCAAGACATGAATGTAGAGCAGAATAAGTATAAAACAAACAAACAAACAAATAGAACAGAAAAGAAAAACTTAAAAAATAAAATAAAATAGAACTAATTAGACCAGAACAAAATTCCTAAACATGTCACAGAATATAAAGTTGGCAGAATAAAATTGAGCAGAAGCGAATAAGCCAACACATAACTGTAATATGGGATATAATCAAATAATATAATATACCAGGAAATTACTATAGAGTAGAAAAAGAAAACACAACTGAACAAAAAAAATGAATAAAATAAAATTGAATATACCAGAACATCATAACTGAACATGACATAACGGAAGAAAACTGAACAGAATATAACTAAACAGAAGTGAATAGGCCAACTCATAACTGTAATATGGAATATAATCAATAAAAACATAATTTATTAGAATAGAGTTGAATAGATCAAGATATAACTAGAGCAGAATAGAATAAAAACAAAAAGAACAGAAAAGAAAAACAATTGTAGAATAGACCAAGACATATATTTACAGCAGAACAAAACAAAAACAAATAGAAAAGAAAAAGAAAAACATAACTGAACTTAAATTATGAAAAGAGTAAAACTGAATAGACCAGAACAGCATAACTGAAGTAAACGTAGAATAAAAGTGACCAAAATATTGATTGAATAAAATAGAATAGAATTTATCAGTGAATAGGCCAACACATAACTATAATATAGAATAGAATAGAATAATCCAAGATATAATGGTAGAGCAGAATAGGATGAAAAAACAAAAACAATGAATGAGTAAAAACAGAATAGAACTGAAAGAACCAGAACAACATAAACAAACATGAAATAAACGCCAAAATTTAACAGAATAGAACTGAACAAGTCAATGCATGACTGTAAAATAGAACTGAATACAACCAATATAAAATAAAAATGCCACCCATGAACATGATCTAACAGAGTAAAGATTAATAGAATTGAATACCACCGTTGAACATGACTGAAGAGATTAAAACAACTAAATACTAAATGAGAACAATATACACGACAGAACAGAACAATGTGTGACTGGTTCTAAAGATCATATTTTTCATGCCCCTTTTTTGATTCAACTCATATTTTCATGCAACTGTGACCACACAAAGCGGGTCATGTTCCAAACGCACACATCTCTGTCATCAAACGGCTTCTCGTGTTGATACAGCCCCTCAACAGCGCTCTTAATATGCACGCTGAGAATTTCTGGCGCTCTCTGTTTGCACAAACCTGCGTGGCTAAACAAGCGGGCTTCTATGTTTACGGGCATTGAACCCGTTCAGATATGTGCCTTTCAAACATGTCAGAGACGAGGGCTGTAAAATTCTGGCAAGACGCATGCCGACTTTGAAGAGTGACGTCACTGGCTGTAGAGGACTGCACCGCAAGCGCGGCGAGTTGCAACAAGAAATGCATGTGTCAGCAGAAACGGCATGCAGGGGTGGACGGGCCACTCTCACTGCTGGGAGAATAGCTGCGACCTATGGATTCCCCGTCAAAACAGATCAAACGCCGTGAAACAAAGACACGGAATGTTCATTGGAAATCGGATACGGCTGGTTTGCTTCTTTTCTGGTCGTGTTTCCTGTCCACAAAGGCTTTAGAATTACTCTTAAATAAAAAACCACATGTGGGATGCAGCCGAGGGACCCCTCTCTCACTCTGTGTTTAAGAAAATCTCCTGTTTCTGCATATAATGGAGACGCGAGGGGCGAGCGGCTAAAAGTGTATGTTTATTTAAACCCTTCAGCGAACACAAACTAACACTCCACCACACGTTAATATAGTGGCGCGATGCAGCGCCTCCAAAGCCATCCAAACCAGTGTGTTTGGGCATTAGGTGGGCCGCTGTGACGACTATGAAGTTTTCCTGCCAAATCTGTAGATCTGTTCCTTGTGTGCTGCCTACCTATAGAGCATCATAAGCACCTTTAAAAAACAATGTGGGCAGATTCTAAAGGCAGCATCCCGTGTCGCCTATCTTTGGGAAACCATAGAATACAATGCAAGGTGAGAGAAATATTGTTTGTGAATAATGCTTACTTACAGAAATCTTTATTCAGCATCAGCAAAGATGCATTAAACGGATCACAAGCGAGAGTTTATCATGTTAGAAAAACATTTCTGTTTCAAGTGAATGCAGTTCTTTTGAACTTTGTTCATCAACGAATCCTAAAATAATTGTATCAAGGTTTCCACAAAAATATGAAGCAGCACAACTGTTTCAAACATTGCTGATAATCAGAAATGTTCTTGTTCCAGCAAATCAGAATGATTTCTGAAGGATGACGCTGAAGACTGGAGTAAACACAGCTTTGCATCAGAAATAAATTACATTTGAACTTGTATTCAAAGAGAAAACTGTAATTTTGAATTGTAAAAATATTTTGCTATTTTTACTGTATTTTTTATTAAATATATTATAAGTATTAATGTGGCAGAAGAGACTTCTTTAAAACAATAAAACTTCTGATCTCAAAATGTATCATTAATAATGGTTCAAACTCATAACGACCAACAAAACGTCTTATCAACTACATAGCAAGACCCTGGCAACCACATAACAAGCTTCATAATCATAAAAAAAATATATATTAACCACATAGCAACAACCTGCACAAAATGACCAACAACACCCTGGCAACCAGAGAGAAAGAGAAAGAGAGATTTATAAATAATGTGTGTGCACAAGACTACAGGATTTGCGAAACTAATCATATGATATAGTCATCACATAGTTTCATCTGCAAATGTTTTTTCCCATAGCTACATAAATCAGATTGTGGGCCACAGCACATGCTGCTCTAGAAACAAATGAAACACTCCACCCTCTTTTCTTTAATTTATTTGGCTTTCATTTAAAGCCTCTTATTATGGCTGTCCTGCTCATCCACGGTCATAAAGCACCGACTGACGTTGTTTCTGGTTAAACAAGTGATGTCTTCAGTTAAACAAGTTGAATATAGACTGGATCCTTCAGTGCAGGTTATTGTGATGTAAAACGCAAAGCAGTGAGCTTCAGGAATATGTGTGTCATACACTGAGATTTAATTTCGCACTTTTATAGAAAAGATCAGTGAGAAAGATCTCAAGATTAACTCATCCAACTCTTCTTAAAAACCAAATTTTTTACACATTTTCGCATGCATTTCAAGTAAATTTTGACACGAGATTAAGATAGCTAAAGAAAATCAGTATTAAGATCCACCTCAACTTCTAAAAACACATACTGTAACCTGCTAGCTGCACATTTAAAGGCTACTTAACTAGTCCTTGAGTTTACAGGTAATGCTGGAGGATATTTTTAACTCCCAAACACACATGCTATTTTCCCATCTGAAAATATCTGTGTTTTTACCAACTGACTCTACATTTAAATAGCCCCGAGTGTAAGTTTAATTGTGGCCCATATAAAATATAACAAAATAAATCAGGTCTGTCTCACGAGGAAGATTTCAAACATGAGTAGGATTTCCTGGTAAATGAGGAATAAATAATCCACAGGATGAGTAAATGCACTCTACTTTTAAACACAAGAAAATAAATGTTCCCTGTGCGCTTGGCTCCAGCTATCACCCAGTCCATTCTACTTAAAACAAATCCTGCTAAAACAAACTCTAAGCTACCAACATGGACAAAGTGGCACCGGAAAACTTTCAAACCCCAAACTGTACATCTTTAAGCTTTGAGAAAAAGAGCAAATGTGACTTTTATGGGCCTATTTATATGTCTAAAACTGCAATTTATTAAAACTGTGTCTCTTAGAGAATAGCAGAGCATGCTTCAAACTAATTGGGCATATAGTGAAATTACATTTATCCCAAAAATAAGTTGTTTTATCATCTGGGATTAAATAGTTATGCTGCTATGATGGCGAAAGTTTTCAATGTTTAGGCTTTATGTGAAAACAAAATGTGATAACATCAGCCAATGTTTCATTTTATATTTTATTTTTAAGTATGTAACAATAAATTGGAGGGGACCAAGTTTTTATTGGAAATCAACCACTATACTAAGTATCAACGTGCATGGTGTTAGAAACCTTACAAAACTCGTTTGAAATAGACAAGTATATTAAAAATAGTTTCAGATGAAGTAGATTCACCCTGTGAGAGATTCCTAAAAAACTCAAACATTCCCATAAATATTAGCGAGAAAGAAGCACCGACCACAAACTTCCCTTTAACCTTCTTTTAAAAGCCATTAATTCCACAAAATGTATCAAATTTGCTATGTGCCGAATTAAGATGGTTTAAAATGTAAAAGCAATTTGTGATGTGCAAACCAATGCTATACATAGACTTACTCACTTTAATGCCAGCAGAAACCCACATCTATTTTAAAAACTGAGTTTGGGGTCTCCAGCTGCTAAATTAGGACCATAGTCTGGAGGTCATTTGACAAAGAGACACAACAAAGAAATTATAGGAGAAATAATTTACAGACCGTCTTGGAGACCAAATGCATCGCTGCCAGTCAAACGTTCTGTTCAGAAGTTCACTTGGACAAGATGCAAATACAATGCACTTGAACTTGTAAACGTAAATAATATGAATGTAAATCTGGGGGAGACTGGGGCTAGTTGTCACACAGAGTAACTGCCATAAGGGCTTAAACAGAACAACTATAAAGCTCGAAGTCAAAAGTCAAATCTCTCTAGCAAAGCTTTTTACTAGTCGTCTCTCACATTTTCATAAAAATACTTAAAAGTCAGGTCGAAGACAGTTGTCGCATGCAGTTTTTTCAGTTTCTTTTCATTTCAATTTAGGACAGATGCACGTATGTTAAACTTATTTATTAAAAGAGTCTTAAAATGGCCTGTGATATAAAGAGATTACGCCATATATCGTGACAACTTGCCCCATTATAAGGATTAATTTCTTGAGCAATAATAGTGGTAAAGTTCAACTGCTTTATGCTTTGTGTCTGTGCAGAAATAAACATTAAATGAGAAATATTCTGTGTGACAACTAGCCCCACTGTCTTCTATTTCATTAGTATTATTGCAAACAAATGCATGCAAAATGTGTTTAGAGCAGGTGAAGGTTGAACCAAGGAACCGTCTGACTGTAAAACCAAACTGACTCATAATTGAACACACACACACAGACAAACATGCACACACACTTTATATATGAATCTTACTGAACTTCTCTGCCACTCAGTGGCCAAATGAAATTCTCTTCTATTCAGCTTCAACACTGAACACATGCATTTACTGACCCGAACCAGATTTGCACTTTAATTCCCTCTTTTTCACTGTAACAAGTAGAAATCTTCATTTGTTGTTTCATTAATGAGCTATTTCTATCTATCCTAACCCTAAAGATGATTCAGTCATATTAAATAATCAGAATAAAACCACCACATGACACATTTTTCATGTTCACCTGACAAAACATTCCTTACATTGTAAATTAATGGACTTCTCTTCAAAGTTTCAGATTACATGAGAATAAAAAAAAAATCTTGTGAAATAAGACTGAATCTTGCATTTTAAGTTCCTAAGAGTCTCATCAACAGCATCCTTCATGAATCTTATCTTCACTAAATATTAACTACTGTATTTACTCAACGCATCACAGGTTCATTCAGAAAAACCAGTCCAGATGCAGGAATCTCCCTGGATCAATGCGAAACGTTAATGTTTTATTAATCCATCCTCGAACATGATATAGACACATCTACTCGCTCTTTATTCTGACTTTTCAACATTGTAGAGTGATTGTAAAGTGATGAAAACTCAACATGTGTGAACATGTCACGCTAATGAAATCTATCCTACGTTTGAGCATCTTTTTTGTCTAGATCCCAGCTCTACTCACATTCGACATTCATTCATTAACCAGATTTGTAAAAAAAAAAAAGGAAAAAAAAGGATTCCATATTGGAATCTGTCATAGTAAGCCATTCTAAAAGATCCCAGCATGCATTTTCACGAATGTTCCTTTGGGATAATTGTAAAGGATGTGTGGGATGTTTCTCAAACAGTATCAAAGGAGATCCCATGCATGCTAGACACTTGTTAGGTGGGTTTCCATCACCTGTCCAACTAATGCATTTCAAAACATGCATTTAAATGTTCGTTTTGTAAAGCTATATATTATATAGAGCCTAGTGCAAACACTGTACACATTCCCTAAAACATTTAAGCCATCGTAAGAAATTCAAGTCATGTGCGTCCAAACTTTTGACTTGCACCGTACGAACGCGAAATCAAGAGATTTAGACGTTTGTAAACTTACAGGTAGCTCCCGCTGGTGAGGATGAGGAAGATCTGCGGGTAATAGACAGACAGCAGCACACTGCGCGAGGAGAAGAGGATCATGGTGACATGCGGACGCTTTTCTGACGGACTGAGAGAAAGAAGCGCGTTTAGTTCCAGTTGCGAGTCTGTGATGTTCGCGAGCGGAGCTCCTTTGAGGCTGCGCGTGACTCCCAGACGCGTGCGTGTGCGCAGGAGACGCGCTGTATCATCGCGCGGTTCGGTCAGTCGGAGCGATCTGATGGGTTTCTGGGAGATTCGGGGATGGAAACAGAAGTGGCTCTCTCCTCTCCAGAGACTCCGGGCTGCCATTGGGCAGAGGACGGCACCATCACACCACCACCATCCGCCCACTTTTGGATAAAGGGGCCACTAGGGGCCACACTGACAGCGCGCCCGTGCCCACTGGAGAGGTCCCTAGAGCTTCACTTATTGACCCAGAAGTCCCACTGATATGTATTCCACTTTAAATATTCACGTCGTTTGTATATAATCAACGTGCGAGTTACACAGTCACTTCATGGGCTCCATTTTTTTCACGGAAGTTCCTGTGGCTCAGTGGTAGAACATTGCGTCAGCGGCGCAAGGTTGTGGGTTCGATTCCCAGGGATCACTTTAGTTAAAAACCGTTAGCCTGAATGCACTGTAACTCCCTTTAGATAAAAGTGTCTGCTAAATGCATAAATTAAAATTAAGGGTCCAACTCAACTGTGTTTTAGCGCTGAAACTTAATTTAAAACACTTTCGAAACAAACCATTACGTTGTTGGGTTATAAAAATCTACAGTAGTCTGATAAAAAGTGACATTATTAAAATTTCATCCAATAATAATCCTCCTGACTGAGATCGTACGAACGATTGATGGTTACCTATTCAGTGGCTAGCCTTAGTATTTAGTTTTTATCTATTGCCACGTGAAAATACGCGTCCTGGTAAAATTATTTGCGGTCACTCAGCCATTATCAAAATGTTAAAAGGCAAAATATCTATTTTCACTTTGCAGTAGATAAATGCTAACGAAACTGCTGAAGTCACCATAACAGCAGTAGACTTTAGCGCTTTCTAATTTTTAGATATTTACCTACACTAGGCGACCTGGGTTCGTTAGCATTTATTTACCGCCAAAAGTGAAAAAACACTCCCCGGCTAACTTTCTTGGAGTCAATCAACCTTCTTAAAACTGGAAAATATGTAATTTCATGTTGCAGTAAAGAGTCGCTTGCGAATAGAAATTGTGTTCGTTTTTGGAAGTTACAGCGATTTCTATTAGAATCTTTGGATTGGCATAGCATAAATACTGTCATGACTTTTAACTTTATTTCACTGTATATAAAGGTTTGTAGCAACAGCAGAGCCCTTTTTTGGCACTTACTAAACAGTCATAATGTGTTTTTTCAGCTACAAATACAATTTAGATTCTAAATTTTAGAAGATAAAACATGAGGACGCTGGTCCAAAAGATTACCCATAAATCTATAGGCCAGCTTTATTCATGTGCTGAGCGAAATGCAGTGCTTGTACCTGCATGTGCTGTATGTCATCATACTGAAAGATGGTAAAGGGGGTATAGTGACAGACATCAAGCCTCAGGGATGACAAAACAGGTTTGACCTGATGAGACCCCACATTATCTAGAGATCTCAAAGCATGCTTTCAGTCATATGAGGTCTTGTGAGCCGTTTTATGCCTTCTCAAGATTGCATGATTAATCTCAGAGCTTTGACATAATGACAAATGTGCTTCCAAAAGTGAGAAGAGGAAAAAAGTGACTCATGAGGTGCTTTTCTATTTTATAAGTTGCTCTAAGCTGTATAATCACCTGTTTCGGATAAGAAACAGCGGCATGAATGGATTTCCACTTCAAAAGGTGGATAAACTATGATCTGTTTGTGCATGCAAAGGCATACGCAGATCTAGATATGATATCCTAATTCCATTTTGCATTGCTGAGAGTATAATTTCTCAAATGGGCGCAGAATGAAAGCAAATAAACGAGAGCAAATAGTTAAATATATCAAGTAAATCATGAATAGTCTAGATGACAGGCGACCCTCTCTTGGAATACAAACAAATCCCTCAAGAATTCAGGTGAAGTCTTGCAAAACTGGAGGGTGAAGGAATGTGGAAATACAACTCGGCATGCTGTTATTACTGAGGGTATAGAGAGGTGAAAGCAAGAGAAAACCACAGCATGGATCTTCCTTTAAACTTGTTAACTGAGAAAAACATGGACCAAATGCAGTGAGAAAAATAGATGTAAAGATCCAGTTTACACATGTGAAGACCAGTCAATGAGCAGGTGTAAAGATCTTTTTAGTACACACTTAGTGCATACTGAACAACTGCATGTTATTTATAATCACAATTAATGCAATGCAAACTTTTAGATTAGAAAGCGGCCATTGTATTCAATAAATGTGCCATTTTGAACTCCAAAATGAATTCAAATACTTTTTTTCCTTTAGTAAACGGGTAGTTGACATGAAATACTAGTGGAAAGTTAACAAGTTCTGTGGTGTAGAAGAAGGCCATAATGCATCAAAAACAGTTTTAAACAGTATTTTTATTCATCTTTTATGATCTCATACTAATCGGAAACTATATGGGATATAAAAAGACTGCAGGACCATTTAATAAGAACTAGTGAAGGCAAAATGTAAAAAAATGGTGCAATCACCTAATATATAAATATATATATATATATATATATATATATATACATTTGAACTTAAAATGTTGATGAAAAAGCAGCTAAACCACAGCATTATTTCAGTATCATTGAGTTTTTATTACTATTTAGAATATTAGAATATTTGATTATTTAAATATTTTATTTTAATTTTAAATTAAACGTTTTAGTAATTGTTCTTTTTTTTTAAATTAGTTTTTAGTTGTTGTTTTTTTTAACTAAACGAAAATAAGAAATGTTGCATTGGCAACTAGCTTCAGTTTAATATATATATATATATATACATTTTTTTTTTATTATTTTATTCATGTTTATTTCAAGTAAAGAATGTTTTTATGGTTTTAGTTTGTTAACTATAATAACCCTGCACTGACATGAGCTTATGTGTCACCTACTCAAACGTAAACATCAAATGCATTGTGTTTAAAGCACATAACGAGTATAGCATAAAGTAGATCCTCCGCTTACCCGAGTCGAGAATAAATGATGCCGAAACAAAGGAGCACATTAAAGATCCACAAGCGTAGGGGTCTGACCATGGTGTCCAATCAGTGCAGAAATCCAGCTCACATCGGCCACTCTGTTCCACCTGCGCAGGTAAACACGCTCTTTCTGTCTCTCCGACGTGTCTTTCTGATTCCCTGGAAAGTTAGAAACCTGAGAGCCATAGTCAGGGTTCAGCTCACACTCTGGGATGCTTTGTCGTCTCGTTCTCAGGTCTGAAGGCGAGATGTTACAAATGCTTACAAATGCTGTGTTTTCAAGGAGGAGCGAGTCGAATGTTTTCAGGTGAACCTGCCGTGCGCGTCAAGTTCCTCCTCCTCCTCCTTCTCTCTCTTGGGTGGAATGCTGACACTTTTATGTTCCAGGCTCATCGACTTGCTGCTGCTGCTGCTGGTGGTTTGTTAAATTCTTTCCATTTCTCTGCAGGTGAAAGTCTAGGGCAGGTAACACAAGCCTTTTTCCACGCCCCTTCAGCTTTACGCTCACAGATGAGAGCATTTTACTGGCATGAAGCACGTGCTTTGGCTGCACGGACCGCAAATGAAAGGCATCGAGGTTCAGCCCATCCCCTTTTCATAATGAAATTGGCTGCAAGTCCATTGCACAATCATGCAACAAAGTGATCGTTCCATGCAGACATGTCTCATGGCTGATATTTCATGAATCGGGCTACATGGGGAGGGATGAGAGAGTGTTGTCCTGACTGCGTGATTCTGTGGCTTTACACATTCAAAATTGTTTTTTGGGGTCCCAATAATACATTAAGCAATGCATTTGAATCAGTGGTTTGATTATGTATAGATTTGCATGTAATGTACCACCATAAAAAATAAAAAAAATGGGTGGGTGGGGGGGGGGGGTCTAAAACTATATATTAGGCAATGCATTTTAATCGGTTGGCTTTTTCTAACAGATTTGGATGCAATGCACCACCATAATAAATGTGTGCAAATATTATATTTGGCAATGCATTACATTATTTAAAAATGCTTTTGAGTCAAAACAATGTATTAAGCAATGCATTTGATTCAGTGGTTGGTTTACTAACAGATTTGGATGGAATGCACCTCCATAAAAACATGTTTTATGGATCCAAACATCATATTTATCAATGCACTACACATTTAGAAATTTTGGGGTGGGTTCAAACTATATATTTAGCAATAAAATTGAATCATTGGTTGGTTTTCTAAAAGATTAGTGGGTTTAAACGTTTTATTTAGCAATGCATTACTTATTCAAAATTAGTTTTTGGTCCAAGCAATATATTAAGCAATGCATTTCACTCAGTGATTGGTTTACTAACAGATCAGGATGCAATACACCAGCATACAAAATTGTTTTGATGTGTAGCTTGTATATTTAGCAAAGCATTACATATTCAGAATTAGTTGTGTGTGAGTGTGTGTGTGTGTGTGTGTGTGTGTGTGTGTGTGTGTGTGTGTGTGTGTAAAACAAGATCAGTGCTTGGTTCACTAACAGATTTGCATGCAATGTATCACAAGAAAAATATGTTTTGTGGATGCAAACATTATATTTCGCAATGCATTTGAATCAGTGGTTGTGTTTTTTAGGATGCATTTCCGTAAGATGTTTAATATCTCAATTGTTTCTATTTCAGAATAAATGGTGAGCGAAGAGACTTGGATGATCTCATATGTTTCTCCTCTAGAGCTTCAAAAGAAATCTCATCAGTGTTCTCAGATTTCTCAAAAAGTCTTCAAAACTCAAAATGAAACTAAACATTTCTCATCAAATTTGTCAGAAGCACAATATTTTTTAACTATTTTATCAGCATAGAGCTCTGTGTGTCAACAACAGACTTGATTCAACTGATTTGTGTCTATTTTTACTCTATATTTTCTCAGAAAGTTCAGGAGAAAAATCACAAAATCTGCCTATAAGATGCTGGTAAGAGGTTTAAAAACTATCTAAAACTGCATTTTAAAATAAGCGAACTGCAAAACAGCTAAATAATTGTAAAATAAAGTTCATTTATGTGCATGCAATTTCTGTATAGGTTCAGAAACAGAACATATGTATCTATGTAATGAGAAAACAACACTCCCCCTTGTGGTGAAAAGCTAACACCTCACTGCAACCGCCCAGGATTACACATATGATTTCGCTGGATTATATAGAGTACATTTAATAAGCATTTTCTAAGAAGCTAATACTTTAAAGCTTAAAATGAATACTCAGCATTTTTAGAAGAAAAACGTTGTCGTGGCAACACAAGAAATATACTATTGTAGATGCGTGCAAACTGGTTCTGGGTGGTACTTAGTGTGTGTTTGTGGTATGGCAGTGTCTGTCAGTGGTTAATAGAAACTGGCATGCCTGCAACTCCTGATAACCAACAATTCAAACAGTTAACAGGAGTTTTTAGATTTATGACTTAGTTTAATTTCAGGGACTAGAGGTAATGAAGAAATGCAAGCAACGCAGAGAATTTCTAGTCATGCAGTTTTCTTTGAGGTTGCCATCTTAAAACGACTTTAAAATGTCAGCCTAAAATACCTTAAATAATGCATCAACAATGTGCAAAAAATGTAAATCAAATTTTTAAATGTAATCAAATTTATTGCAATTGTCTATATACAATTGCTCAAACAAAGGCAATTCAGAGACCTTACAGCATTGAATTAGACAAAAAAGTTGCTTGAATTTAATAAAAAAAAAATTATAAAAAATGTAAATAAATACATAAAAAAATATATCAAATGAATTGAAATTGTCAATATAAAAGCCTACAAATTAAGGAAATTAAAAGACATTACAGTTGTGTAAAGCACTGAATTAGAAAAAAGAAAAGTAAGTTTCATTAAAAATGAAAACCAAAACAAATTGAAAATACAATCAAATGAATTGCAATTGTCTAAATAAAAGCCCTCAAATTAAATGTTTCAAACACATTGCAAATAAGACATTGCTTTTAAATTAAATCAAAATTACAATAAACAAAAAAGAATTTAAAAAAATGCTCCAATATAAAATATATATAAAATCTAATTAACTGCAATTTGTCTAAATGCTGTATTAAATGTGTACCATCCAGCTTCAAAAAATCTGATTTCAAAGGAAATTAATCTGACTTGAGCAAACGTCTCCATTTGCACCCCAACAACTGAGATGTTAAGAGATCATCTGTGGGGGGTTTTTTCATAACGGGACAAAAAGTGAGGCCTTGAGTAGGGATTTTTTAACAAATGTAAACGTGGCGGCCCACAGATGGACGCACACACACTTATGAAGTAATGATTCTTCAGTACTTCCTGTTAATGGCACTAGTATGTCACTCATCTGTTCAGATGGTTCATTTTTGTTGACAGAGAAACCCAACAAACCACAGAAATGCTTTGTTCCTTGACATCCCTTCTTTTACAGTTTTAAGAGCGCACTTCAAAACAAGCTCACTGTTACACCAGATGGGCGCTTGATGGATTGAGCCTCAATATAAAGTTGCTCAGGGGGTGATTGTTGCGGCGTGGTGGTGTTTGAAGCGTCCGCATAAAACGATGGTCTTGTTTGTCACCATGGCCGTAATTTTTTGATTTAGCTTCATTAAAATCTTTAAAGGACTACCAATCTGTTGCTTTTATGGAGTCCCAATTGTCAAGACGGCATATGTCACTGCGTTTTCACGCCACATGAAAAACGCGTCACACATGTTGGTGTGCGTGCAGACGGCTTTGCTCTTTATTCGAGGCAAATGTGTTTCCAAGAGCACTTGAAAAAGACAAAAAAGGATGATGTCATGACAAACAGGTTGAATGCACACAGATTGCTTCTCCATGAGGTAAAAAACACACTCTCTCTCTCTCTCTCTCTCTATATATATATATATATATATATATATATATATATAATTACAGAACATATTCATCAAATTCATCAAAATATTACAGATTTTGTATCTTAAAAAAAACAGAGTATGTTCAAAACTCTTGCTGCGAGATCAAATTCACTTAAGCAACATAAACATCTATTAAAATCACAATCACATGGTTAACTAGAGGTTAGTGTAAATGCACTCATACATTGGCTGTGTTCCAAAACCTAGTGCCTCAGTTTTCCCAGTGTTGCATTTTTGTACTTATGCATCATATGCATCATAATGCTTGCAGTATACCAATACCAAACGCGTAGGGTGTTATCAGACCTGAAATTGGAAATAGGTCACCCAAAACTCACCCTCAGGCCATCCAAGATGTAGATGAGTTGTTTCTTCATCAGATTTGGAGAAATGTAGCATTCCATCACTTGCTCACCAATGGATGTAAATGGGTGCCGTCAGGATTAGAGTCCAAACAGCTGATAAAAACATCACAATAATCCACACCACTCCAGTCCATCAGTTAAGATCTTGTGAAAAACAAATACATAATTAATATTTTAACTTATATTTATAATATTGCTTCCAACTAAAATATGAATCCATAATCTATGACATTTCGTCTGGTCTGAATCAGGAGAGAAATATGCACTGATTAAACACAGTTTACAAGCCAAAAACAGTTCAAAATAAATCAAATATGCGGGTGGATTTTAATGTGAGAGCACAACAGGAGATGGACTTTTTCACTGCAAGGAGCATTATTATAGATTATGGACTCGCATTTTAGCCAGAAGCTGCAGTCTAAAGTTAAAACCATGAACAAAACCACGTCTCGTCAGGAACAAACTAACAAACATGAAAATTGCAGTGCTTCAATGCATTTAAAAAATAACAGCACGCACAATTTGAGGAACCATTCATAACACAAACAGTGCAGGACCAATTATGCACTAAAGTTACTTAATGTTAGAGTAATAAACGACAAGGTGAATAAAAACTGCCCTGAATACCAAACCGTGCGAGTCAGTGAAATGATCAACCTCTATTTACTGTAAACGCTAATAGCTGAGTTTACACAAATGTCCTGTGGAAAACCACACTTTGACTCACTTCATTTGTCTGAGTTAATTTATGTGCTTCACAGGCAGATGACACAAGCGAATTGAGCAAACCAGAGGAGTAAAGATGGTGATTTACCCCGGACTGTGATTTGGTCAGGGTTTGGCTGGTTAACATGTTCCAGTTAGCCTCAGCATGTATATGCGGTTGTTTTGCAATTACACAGATGCTTCAACAACTGCCATTAGGATGAATGGGAATGCCAATGGATACTTTCTCCAGAAGTACTCCAGTTAAATGTACTGAATATCCTATAATGGGGTTTGTCATCATAATCCAACGCAGGCCTGAAAATACTATAAAGTGCCGTTCAAAAGTTTGGGATAAGTAAGAAGCGTCTATGCTCATCCAGGCTGTATCTATTTGATCAAAAATACAGAATGTATTTTTTTTGTTTTTTTGTGTGTGTGTAATATTATTGCAATTTAAAAGAACAGTTTTCTAATATATTTTAAACTGTAATTTATTTCTGTGATGCGCAGATGTATTTTCAGCATCATTACTCCAGTCTTCAGTGTCACATGATTTTCAGAAATCATGAAAATATTCGGACTTATTATAATCAATGTTGGAAACAACTGTGCTGTTGATAAATAAAAAGTTAAAATCAAAATAGATATTACACTAAACACTAGTATTCATAAGTTTGTGGTCAGTATTTTTATTTTTTTAAAGAAATTAATACTTTTATTTAGCAAGTTAAATGGTTAAAAAGTGATTGTAAAGACTAGCTTTGTTAGAAAAGATTTCTATTTTGAATAAATGCTGTTCATTTTAAGTTTTTATTCAAAAAAAAAAAATATCACAGGTTCCAAAAAAAATAAATCAGCATATTATTTCTGAAGGATCATGTGACTCTGAAAACTAGAGTATTGGCTGATGAAAATTCAATGTTGTGTCACAGAAATAAATTATATTTTAAGGTATATTAAAATAGGAATCCAATATTAGAAATAGTAATAATATTTCACAATATTCTTGTTTTTTTCTGTATTTTTTCTCAGCCTTGATGAGCATAAGAGGCTTAATATTTTAATTTTTTTTTTAACTTAAAAATCTTCCTGATCCCAAACTCATGAAGAACAGTGTAACTAGACTCTCCAGTTTTTGACCACTAGATGGCCATCTAGTAGTAACTCTCGTCCTCCTTACGAGCTTGTCGTGCACACCTGAAAGATCCCAACAGAATCTGTTTCCTTGCATTTCACTCATTCTCTACTGGAGGACGGAGAAGCAAATTGAGCTTTTTCTGTTTTGGCAAAGGAACATCCTTCTGTCTCTTTAAATACTATTAAGTACTTTTGACCAATGGCTAAATAAAATCAGCCAGTGGGCAAGGTTGTGTTTGTATAGGAGCTGGTTCAGCTGGAAGCCCCTTTCCCGGCCAGGGAAATAGATTTATCCGGCTTGCCAAACCCAAGAGAGGCGTCTAGGTTTGCCACATCTGCATTCACACACAGCCTCTGGTTGTCCACGGCTCGAGGCCTCCGACAGCAGGACACACGCAGTTACTGACGGAGGTACTGCGAACAACTGCACCAAAAACTGATTCATTTGGTTAAATCGTCACATATTAATACTGGCATTGGCTTAGACAAGCATCGCTATTGATCATTTTCATATTGAGGACTCGAGATCTAGTCCACTGACTATTAGTCATAATCTATAGGTCACTAATAACTTGGTCCTGGAGGGCGAGTGTCCTGCAGAGTTTAGCTCCTACTTGCCACAACACACCTGCCTGGACATTTCTAGTATACCCAGTAAGACCTTGATTAGTTGGTTCAGGTGTGTTTGATTAGGGTTGGAGCTAAACTTTGCAGGACACCGGCCCTCCAGGACCGAGTTTGGTGAACCCAATCATATTAACCTATGGCTCGCAAGCTAGATCTCTCAACCTTTGCCTACAAATTATCTATTTTAAAAATGGACATCTCCAGAGATCAGCAATTTCTTTGTTGCAGAGCATACATAAGCTAATACAAGGTAAAAAAAAATTAAAAATTAAAAAGTTCAGTTCAGTTCAAAGCAAGTGTCAAAATGCCTGCACTGGTGTGACTATCCACATAAATACGGTCAACATATGCACCTTGTTTCACCATTATTCCACACTCACTCAAAACTCTGAAGAGAATTCATCCTTCATCCATTTTCAGATGGTAAATCAACCTCACAGTGAAAGCCCAGCACAATTTATGATTGTTTATTGCATATTTGTGTATTTTAGTTAACATGGACCTAATAAAGTTACTATTATAAAAATAGTAACTAGGGTTACTAGTAAAAATGATACTGACAATTTATATATATATATATTTTTTTTTTTTTTTTTTTTTTTTTGGAAAATGCATTAACCAAAAATAAAAAAAATGTCTCTTTGGTCAAAAAATATTCCTATTAACCACTTATAATGCCCTTGCAACCGTCTAGGAAGACCCTAGTAACCACATAGGATGCCCTAGCAATATAACTACCTAGAACACCTTAGCAACAATCCTGCAATTCCCTATAAGCTACGAATAACACCCTCACAACATTCAGTGTTTACCTAGCATCTGCCTAGAACAGCCCAACAACCATGTGCCAATTCCCCAGTAGTCACAAAGAATGCCCTAGCAATGATCAAGTAATCATTGTTTTTTTTTTCAGAAATATGGAAACCTGGTTGAGACCTTCGCTAGATGTACAAACAACAGAGCTTGTGTTGGCCTGTTTTACTGTAGAGCCGCCTTTGACAATGAAGACTACTGTAATGGAAACGTTCGACCTCAAATTGGACCATCCAGACAACCTTTACCAGAGCCGCCACTTTACATGACATAAAAACAGCAACCTGGGCCGACATAAATCTCCATCACTCCGTCATTCAGGCACAGATTGGAATGGATAATGTATGCCGAGTCATGAGCATTTTCAATCCCGGACTCGTGGGGCAGGAGCGTATGCGGATAGACTGGGCCGAAGCCTCCGTCTGGCTTCTGTTCTCAGCGTGATTACTGAGAGTCTGAATGCTGGGACATGTCTGGAGTGGAAAGCAGGGCTTTTTTGAGGTTGTGCTGCTGGATGCCAAAATCTGAATGCCACATTTTGAGAGCTTGGATAAGAATCCGAGAGAAGTCAATAAGAAGTTATGTTCCCCTCATGCAGAAACCTTCAGAAGCTAATTTTCTGTGTGCAGATGAGGTTCACTTTGCAATAAGAACTGACTCCAAAAACCTGAACTGCCTCGTTTCTTCTTTTTTTCTTTAAGTTATATTTATGGGCTTTTTAAATGCCTTTAATATGACAGGACAGTACAGAGGTGACAGGAAAGCATTGGGGAACTATATCGCCACAATAACCACAGACTGAAGTGCCTCATTTCTGATCAGGGACTACAATAGCTGTTTCCATCCACTGATTGTTATGTGCTTTTTGGGACATCACATAAAAAATTAAAACACTGAATGGAACACTTATGCATTTATTCATTTCTTAACATTACTAATGTATTGTATAAAATCACATAAACACCCTTTATATATTAAAGTGTTATTTCTGCCTTTTGAAATAACACAGTAACCAATAATACAACACAAAACAATAATAATAAAGACAAACAAAAGTCCATCTCTGCCAGTGTAATTAAAAAGGTGCCCTCTGCTCTGTAAACATCCATAAAAAGATCACAAAAGTATTTAGTGTTTTCAGTTTGTACATTCTTTACATTTCTTTTGAACCTGAGGTAGAGAACTTGGAAACATGGTAAAAAACACACACAAATCCCTACCCACAACTGAGAAAACATGCACATAAATATTGAATTAAACATTTAAACCGCAGACCGATCTCTCCTAGCAACTATCTAACAACGCCATTACGGGATATCGCATAAAAAAATGCTGAATGGAAATGCCAAGATGTGCATAAATTCTAAAAATGCACATAGTAAAAACAAAAAAGTTTGCCCTCAACTGAGGCAACATGCACATTCCACAATGCACTTTAAAAAATTCATGCAATTGGATGGCATAACTGGACTAACAATCGACTTATGTTGTTGCACAGCATCTGAAATGTTTTGGTCATTTTGAAATGTCTGAGCCAAAGTCTGGTGTCAAAGTGGTTCAGTGTAATTAATTACCAGTAACCCCTAACAAACATCTAAATGCCATTTTTGGGATATAGCATAACATTTTTTAAATGAAACGAGATGATGTGCATAAATTCAAAAAACCTGCTTTAAAAAACATATGTGTTCAACAGAGTCGGATAATTTTTTTATCCAATAAAACATGCACTTAAACTATGATGGAAATACATTTACTGATTAAATTCCTCAGCGTGCATCAAAAAAGTTGTGATATGGCATGATGATACGGCATAACTGGGCTAATCCGTAGGCTTCTCCTATTGAAACGAATTACCTTTTTTTTCTTGGTGATATCTGGCATCAGTTTATCACTAAGTGATGATATGGTTGTATTCATCTCTCTGGTAGGAAACTGCTTTATTCGCAAATGTTTTGTGCGATATTCCAATTTTTCGTATAAGTTACAACTTGAAATGGAAACATTAATTTGAAGTTGATCAATTCATCAGTTTATGGCTCTCAAGCAGGATGGATAGGCTCTAACCAAACCTCATTTACATAAATTGATAAAAAACAATTCTGTGGTCAAAACTAGGCAAATTTAGCTTAAAGCTTAGCGAACAAAAAGACCCATGCATGTAAAAATATTTGGCGTAAACAACATATGCAAAGTCGTTACTTTTGTTTTCTTTGTGCACAAAAAGTATTCTCAAAGATTCGTAAAATTATGGTTGAACATTAATTTTTTTAACAATATCCTTGCTGCGTTTCTGAGCCTTGATCGTGTTAGGATCCTTGCTGTCTATGGAGGGTCAGAGAGCTCTCGGAATTCATCAAAAATATCTTAATTTGAATGGACGTCTTACAGGTTTGGAACGACATGAGGCATGAGTCATTAATGACATAATTGTAATTTTTGGGTGAACTATCCCTTTAAGTGTATGCAGGTCTATGCATTTCTCTTTATAATGAGTGAGTTTACTTCAAAAACTGGAAAATATAATGCAGCTATTCAGTGTTTAAACTATGTTATTAATAAAAGTCATAGGGCAGCGTTGACAAGTTTCTTTGCTTCTGGATGTGACCTGCGCGACCTCCGCGGTGTGTGTGTGTGTGTGTGTGAGTGTGTGTGTGTGTGTGTGTGTGTGTGTGTGTGTGTGTGTGTGTGTGCCAGTAAGCAGTGCATTAATATAGAACAGTAAGGCTCTAATGCACACCATAGGTGTGTGTATTGTAGGAGCTAGACGACGTATGATGACATGTAATGGTAAAGCAATGGTGTCCCATTTCTTATGGGAATATTTTCACCCCACACACTCTCTGTTACAAGGGACAAGGGGAAGGGCTAGGGGGTAAGTGAAGAAATACAGAAATACCAAGGAAGAAATACATTTCTTGCAGTGTGGCAAGGAAGCAAGAGATAAGATCCGTTGAGTTTCAGCCTCTGACGTTGGTGAAATCACATCGACGAAAGCATCCGCATCTGAAGAATGATTCCTGTGAAGGAAAAGCAAACTCTTGATTACACATAGCATGCACCCAACATAGCAGCTGCCAAACGGGCCATAACAGGAATGCGGTCTGAACTCCTGCTTGAAATACGATGTGGAGTGTAGAGTAGTTTTACATACTGCTGCTGTCGGTGTAAGTGAATATTGATTTATCACCTCTCCCGTAATTCCCCATTATCTAGTGTATAATTACAGTGTGGTGTCACACACCTGTTTATGAAGTCATTTGTCTTGGTACACTTCTGGAAAACTCTAGTTAAAGCTGTCGGATCAAATCAATGCAATTTATATCAGTTGGGGATTTGCTGCACACTGCAAAAAAATGCTTTTCTTACTTAGTACAGTATTTTGGTATTGTTTTGCAGTGGAATTATCTACACGTTCATAAACCAATATGTATTTACTGGAGTACAAACATTACTTAAGATATTAAGTTTTATTTTCTTGTTTACAAATGTATTAAAATTAACTAATTTATGAAGAAAATATATTCGAATGTGGTAAGAAAAACGTAAAAATTCAAAGGGAAATTTTTTAGCATTTTGACTCCATTGGCTTATATTTTGTTTTCAGCACAAGCTTAGAAAACAAGACTTAATATCTTGAAATTTTGCATCTCAGGTAAATTCATCTTGATTTAAGACTGTTTAGATATTTGTACTAAAAAATAAAACAAAAATGCAAAGAAGATCTTTTTTTCAGTGCAGGATTGTACAAAAAAAATAATAATTCTTGGAATTCCGAATTAATTTGGAATTCCGAATTAAAAAGTTACATAAATTATGCATTGATTAAATAAAATAAACATTAACTGAAATTATATATATATATATATTCATATTCAGCTAGTTGTCAAAGTTTATCATTTTCATTTAATTTAACTTGATATACTCAAAAAAAAAACTGAAATAAAAAATATATATAAAAACTATATAGACAATATTTACAAAAAACACAAAAACTTCAAAAAATCTAATTTAAAATACAAATGAAAAACTGATTTAAATTTGACTTAAAAACTATAATCCCAATTTAATGGTTAACGGTTAAGATTGTATTTTACTAAAAATGGCTAAAATTAAAACAAAATAAAGGTTTCAATGTGCATGTTCATGTTTTAATTTATTTTTATTGTGCATTACTTTGCAACCAAATGCATGTTAAACTATATTTCTCTTTCAAACGTGATAAAAAAAATCAAGCATGTTCCCACTCTTGACCTGTATTGAAGAGATCCTGCGTGTATGGTAACCCTACATGCCCAATATTTGACGCGTTAGCAGTGAGAATGTGTTTAAAAATCAATAAGCGTATGCGTGCGATCATAAAATAAGAAAAGTACTAAACAGAGCTGAAGTTATGAGGGCCAGTAAAATCTGGTTGAATATGTAATGCATAGCTGAATTACATCAGGCGAAAATGAAATTCAATAAATCTTCTAAATGTTTTATGCATGCTGTCTACTGTCAGCAGATGTTTAATAAGACAGTGGATTTAATAAATGTGGGGTGTGGTGTGCATTTACAAAGGCAAAACATACACACACACACATTACACGCTCCTCTTTTTCTAAAGCTCAAACAGACAAAAGTTTTACACTTCACCAAAAGATTGTGTATTAATGTGTGTTAAAGCTAAAGTTGGCACGCAATGAAAACTCTTGGCATGCAAATGAAAATAGCACCCCTGGTGGCAATAATAAGAATGAAATATGCATTAATAATCAGAGAGTTTGCAAAATGTACATTTTAACGTAATTACAACATCTACAGGAACTAGTCTGTAGATTTATATTGACTCTCAAATTAAGAACGTGGTGTTTTTTCCCCATCACTTGCATTAAAAAAAATCCCTATTTATTTGACAAACACCACGGTTGTATGGTAATTTAATTGCAATCTGTACCATTAATTATTGCCATTTTTTAAAATCTTTTTTGATCACTCCCAAGCACCGCACAGCAACACCAGTCATGCTTTGTGTTAATGTTAATGCATTTTAAATATGGACAACTGTATTTCTGAAATGCTAGAAATGGATTTACAAAATTAATTTTAAATCACTGCTTCACTACAGTGAGTTAAAATTTAAAATTCATTAAAATATTTGCAAAAACTTTTGTATTCATTAATGGTTTACCTTATATAAATATAAGTTAGAGTTAACTTATTTCTGCTTATTTTAACAGTCTTAAATTGACATCTATCATTTAAAAAGATAAAATGCAAGTCAGAAAACCATTTAAACTTGAACTTAACTTGTTTCTCCAACCGTGAATAAATGGCCAGGTGAATGCATGAGTTTTATCACTAAAGTCCCATGCTAATGTATTTGTTTCAGACATCCCAATGAGAAACAATTACCATCCGAATAGGGCTTAAAAGTGACTGTGAACTTCTAAATGGCATATGAGAAAGTATTTTAACACAAAAATGATGACTTACTTCACCAGAACTGCTCTCACGAATGCCATTGTTTTCTCAGATGTCCATCCACGTTACTGAAATCAGTCTTACAACACACGCACACTTCATTACTCATTATTGTTTATACAATATTAGATTTTCGCTTTACATTCAGCAGAAATCTGCTGTAAACGTAGACGTGTGTATTAAATTGTGGCTTGGAGTTCTTGGCGATCACACGGATTTCTTTCACACAGAATCAAAACACGGTACAACCGTTGGTCAGCCTTTGGCCTGGCAGCTAATGCGATACGTGTGGATGCTTTTGAAGATTGATACGCCGCCAACAACGTGAAACTTCATCGTTCACCTTAGGTCGTTCATCATTAAGAGTAAAAAAAAAAAGCGGCGATGCAATGTTTTCAGTGGCCTTGTGGGAGTATATTCGCACCCCTGCGTTTGGGTTAGTTTGGCATCAGGCTTTAAATTGAAGCTAGCGCTCTGTCAAAGAAAATATAATCCCTTGTGACTTTCCATTATCACATGAAGGACTCGAGCAATCAATCAAGTTGTTCGTATTAAACTGGCTACTGTGTGACATCTTAATAACATGATCGCTCTTCAGTAATGACAGCTTAGCTAGCCAATCCCTGCTTCAGTTAGCCTAGCCATGTAGCGTTAGCCTCATTTTCTGTGTGTGCTAATATCTCGCTTTTTTCCCCAAATAAAAATCCTGTTTATTTATACCCCAGAGTTGGTGAAATTGCATTTAACATGCTAAATAAACTTTTTAAAGTGAGTTTGGTTTCCTAGATGTTCAAATCAGGCTAGGCTAGTCTGTTTTGATGGGTTTAGAGTGGGTTTGTGGATTTTGTCACACAGTCAGGCTCGAAGGCCAGCCAGCTAACTAGCTAAACGCCAGCTTGGCCATTAAGGAGACCAGTTTAAGCCAGCAAACCACCTTAGTCTGATTTAAGATGGATTTTAACGCTGATTTCTGATTGACTGATTTCATAAACATATTAGCGTTGTTTAAAAACATGCTGCCTACTCCCGAGCTAGGCAGCCAATATCTAATAACGCGTGACGGATTGATGGTATTTACAAGTTGAACGCACATGAATGCCACCACAAAGTCGTTATTACGATGCAAAACTCAAAATTTTCTTTAAGCCCAGAGTTTCTGACATGTCAGTGGAAAAACATGTAGGATGCAATGGACACAGACAAAGACTATAAATATTGATGTAAAAAAAAAAGCAAAAACACAACGATCAAATCATCTTTATTTATCCACAAAAGTTGGTGAAATTGAAGTTAGCATGCTAAAATAAAGGTAGTTTCTTGGTTTCCTAGCCTAGTCTGTTTTAATGGTTTTAGAGAAGTTTAGTGGTTCTTGTTGCATGGCTAACACCAGCTTTGCCACAAAACAAGACAAATTTAAACCAATTAAGACCTCAAAAACCACTTTAGTGTGGTTTAAGATTGACTTCGATGCAGGACACATTTCCACAAATGCATTAGCGCCATTTCAAAACATGCTACTTTGCTGTTTACTCACTTCCTACTAACCAGGGAAGCTAACTTTTAAGACAGCATCTTAAATGTCATGAAACCTCAGAAGTGACTCATTTGGAGTCCACTAGGTATATGGAACAACTACCCTAGAGTAGTTAAACTGTTTTTTAGCAGTTCAAATAAGGCTAGGCTAGTCTGTTTTGATGGTCTTGGAGAGGTTTTGTGGTTCTTGTCACATGGCTAACTAGCCATGCACCAGCTTTACCACAAATGGAGACCAATTTAAACCAATTATGACCTGAAAACCACTTCTGTCTGGTTTAAGATCGTCTTTAAAGCAGGACTCACTTCCACAACTCATTAGTGTCGTTTTATAACATGCTACTTTGCTGTTAACTCATTAACTAGCAAGCAAATGTCTAAGACAACATCCTAAATGTTATGAAACCACAGAAGTGACTGATCTGGAATCCACTAAATAGGGAACATCTTGCCTATTAGTTTGTCGGTTTCCTTGCAGTTCGAATCAGGCTATTTTGATCAGTTTGCTGGTTTTAGAGAGGTTTTATGGCTCGTCACATGGCCAAATAGCTAAACGCTAACTTAACCACAAAACAAGAACAATTTGAACCAGTTAAGAATGCTACTTTGTCACTTACCCACTAACTAGGAAGTACAGTACTAAGACAGCATCCTACATGACATGAAACCTCAGAAGTGACTGATGTAGAGTTCGCTAATAAAGGCAACAACTAGCCTAGGATAGTTTTTTGGTTTCCTACCCATTCAAATAGGGCTACGTTGGTCTGTTTTGATGGTTTTAGGGTGGTTTTGTGGCTCAACACATGGCTAACTAGCTAAACCAGCTAAAACAAGACCAATTTAAACCAGCTACAACCAAAGCCAACTTCTAAGACAGCATCTTGAATCCACTAGATAGAGAAAAACTCTGTAAACAACATGACACAAAACACTTAAACTGATACTAATAGAGATTTGTGTTAGCATGATGCTAAAACATATATATATATATATATATATATATATATATATATATATATATATATATATATACAGTACATGCACTCACTCTAAAAAATGCTGGGTTGTTTCAACCCAATTTTGGGTCAAATATGGACTAAATTTTGGTTACATTTTTTAATTAACTTTTTAACCCAACAGTTGGGTTAGTCCATATTTGACCCAACATTGGGTTGAATCAACCGAGAATTTTTTAGAGTGATAGGCCTACTTTTTTCTTTTTTTTTAAAGAAGGGACTTTTTTTGTTTGCTTGTTTTGTCTGTGATTTTGTGTTCTACAGAAGAAGATCTACAGGTTCATCTGTGAGCTTCTGTCGGATGTATATCCAAGATGCGAATGACAACTGTTAGCATCGTACGAATGTGTGTGTGCATTCTGGGACTCATCTTCAAGCAGACGCTGTGTAAACATGACCTCATCGTCAACGTGGATGTCAATGGCATTCTCAGACCTGTTAATAAAGCTGTGTTTTTCAAATGCTAGCGTTTCATTTTCCACATTAGGCTGGTTTTAAATTCCCCATATGCAAAATGAGCTCAGCTCTCAATTTGAACTCAAACAGGCCTGGCTGATGAACTATAAACAATTATTCCACGCAGACTTGTGAAAGCCATTAGGTGCTGTTTTCTGGGCCGATGAGTGACAGATGACTGTTACGGGCCACCGGGAACGTCTGGAAAAGATGGTGTGGAGACAAAAAAAAACACATTTACTAAACCTACTAAAACGATGGGTACGTGGCATGACACTGAGAAAGATTTAGCCATGATTGAACAAATGATGTGAGCGATCAATTGCTATGCATATAAACATGCCGGAATACCAATAGATTTCAAACAGGCCATCTTTACTCTTAGAGAAACACAAGGAAATGACATCATGGCAACACTGATTACAGGTTACCATAAATGGAGAATCAGTGACTTGCTAATTAGCCTAATTGGTAAAGGTATGGTTATGATCATGCTACTAAAAATATCTGGTCAATCTGACATCCACATTGTGCTAATTATGGCTTTAGTGACAATAACTCTTCTAACAGCCTGCAGTCTGAAATTAGCATGTTACTAAGATAATCATGTTATATAAGACTAGCAAACCACAACTACAATTCGTATTGTGGTCTTACTGGTTTAAAACAGCAAACTAACGCAAACTGTGACAACAAATCGAAGTTTGGGGTTTTCTTGCCTTTGTTATTTAAGGATTTCATGACAATTAAATACATTACTGTTAAACTTGAATGCATGGACTTTAGCACACTGCAAACGTTTTGTTCTGCACTCTTGTTCTCAATTATTTTTCTACTGAATTTATTTGCTTTTGGTCAAAATCTGTCAATGGGATGTGGCTGTTTCTGTTGACCAGATCGGCCCTTAGCGGCCTGACCATCGAGTGCTTTCCCGTTAATGAAAGTAAAATCATCGGTTTCACTTACGGGAACTTGATTAAATCCCGCTATATAAATCGCCAGACAGTAACAAAGGAGGACAGTTCGGTTAATAATTGAGATGTGCAGTTCCCCCTAGATGCAAAAGACAATAAACTTGAATTGCATTTAACGCAACAAGCCTGAAAAACCATATGCTATTACAGATAGACCTACATCTCCAGGGCTAAATCACAGAGAAACGTTACGTTCAAGACTATTTAGTGGAGCGATGCTTGGAAAATATAATTCAGCATCAACCCACGTTTAGTTAATTGTAGTTTTAGAGACCACCGCGAGAGATAATTATTTGATTTCTCTCAGAAATATATTATGTTGTATCACAAAAAAATGTTTTGGAGGTTAATGTGGAAAAACAAGATTGTTTCGTTTTACTAAATAAAGATGATTAAATAACGCCTCACGCTGTAACGCTGCAGTACGCCGCGCTGCCTTTAGATGTCGCTGGAGCGCCTCAAACTGTGAAGAACTCCTGTTGGGGATTTTCCACTAGAAAACTTTTTTTTTTTCAATTATGACGTTTTTGTATGCATAATTGAAACAGCAGTGCTGTGAATGAGCAGATTGTGCAGTTGTCAGGCTCCTAATATTAAATATATTAGATACCAAACACGCACACACACAACTAATATCCTTCCAATATTCCAGAGAGTAACTAGACGAGTAGAATCATCTCAGAACGTACCTGGAAACATGAAGATATTGAATATTAGGAGGAATAATAAATAATAGGCATTTATATTGATAATAAAAATGTATTCTTCCAAAAAAAAAAAAATAATAATAATAATAATAGTGTCATGCTACATATATATATATATATATATATATATATATATATATATATATATATATATATATATATATATATATATTGTTTTTTTTTTTTTTTTTTTTAACGTAGTAACCAGTAGAAGGCAAAGTATGTGCAGAGGTCAATATTGTACAATACTGGCTAGGACAAAACTGAATTTAAGTCTTATTTAGAAATTAGCATATATAGGTGATTGGAACAAAACACTGAGAAGTACTTTTACTTTCTTTTTAATTTTATGGACATTTCTGTTAACCCAGAAACACAATGGAAGTGAGTGCAAAATGTAAAAAAAAAATATTGCTTCATATTAATACAGTACATTGTGCCCTAATTTTTTTTTTTTTTACAGTGTGCACATAGGCTACTACAAAGCAAAGAACTGTCACATAATAGTAAATACCATGCAAAGTTCCTTTCTAATTAAATTTACATGAGCTTTGTGAATACTAAATTAATAATAATAAAAAATCTTTTTGATACAGACTGATTCATTTTAAAATGACTATAAAAATATGATAGAAGTCTATTTTCCTGCGAGTTGATGAAATCACTGACAGTTTCGTTGTGCACCAGCAGGTGGCGCGATATGCTCAGTAACCTGACAGAGATCTCCATGCACATTATTGTAGTGCTGTATGGAACGGCCTTTTCTCTCTCAGATTACGTTTGTCTCTCTCTCTCGTGTCAGGTTTTAGCGAGGCCCCTCGTCCCCCGAGACAGATTACATTCAGACGCACCATTCAACGCAAACGACACGCCAAACACACTGAATCATCACCAGCTTTCCCCAAGCGATCACCAACCGTTGCACCGCAAAATGAAACCGGATCGGTGGCAAACACCTGCACACCATTAGTCATTAGATTTGAAAGCGCTTTGGCTCGGTTTGCACGCACGGATGAAGGTGCACGAGAGAACTCGAGAAAAGCCACTGATTGCGCGTGCAAGCGCACACATCTCCTCCAATCGTGCCCTCTTGTAGTGACGAGAACAACGCCACGCTTTACACGCTCGGGGTTCAAAGTGCTGGTGATTAAAGCAGGCCTTTGCGTGTCGCCGTGCCGAGAAATCTTTTGTTTTAATTCACTCTTAATCAGAAAGGACAAGCTACCGTGATAAACCGTTGAAAAGGCACTCAAGAGAGCTAATGAAAGAAACAAAGAGCAAAGGAAAGGACGAATTAGGAAAACAAAGACCTGGTGATGATCATAAGAAAATAAGCTTTGTGCACTTAAAGGAACAGTTCAACCAAAAAAATATATATATATCACCCTCATGTCATTCCAGACCTGTGAAAAACAACATTTTATACAGTTAAAGGGCTTTTGAAGACCATAAAAGCATTGGTGCACTATATTCTATGTTTTCAGAGTCATACGATAGCTTTGTGAACAAAGCAGACCGAGTTATTGTTTGAAAGTTGACCCCTGAAGCTCTGAAATCTGATTTATGCATCTGCTTATTTTAAGTTACTTGAGTTATAAACAATTACGAAACACACACAAGAAAAAAAAAAGATGTAAAATCATCTCAAATCTCATGCGCACAGATGCTCAAACTAAAATATGGTGGGTGCATCAAAACCAAAATCAGAGTTTATTTTCTCAGATTTTGATCTTTCGGTTGCATCATAATATGCAAGACACTATGGAGCCCATATAGGGACATTGAGAGGGACGAAAATACATTCTAGAGCTTTCGCATTATCTCTTGCAAAATGTTTAGTTTTCCGTATACTTGCAAAACGTGCATTTGTTGCTGCAAAGTTTCTTAAGGTATGTGTAGCCTACATTTTGTGAGCGAAAGCAACATTTCTCTGGGAAACTAAAACGATTTGGCAGCAAATGCAACACATATGTTTCAAAGGGGAACGCAAATATTTTGCCAGCAAATATAAAGTTTCTCTGGACAATGTAAAAAATAAATAAATAAATAAAAAATTTTGCTAGCCAAAGCAATATTTTAGAAGAATGTAAAAGTTTTGCAAACAAAGGAAATGCTTCTCGATGGACCATACAGTTCTGCAAACATTGTTTCTTGAGGGAACGTAAAATTTGCAAACGAATGTAAAGATTCTTGATGGAAGACAGAATTCAGAAGGTTTGCATGTGAATGCAACGTTTCTCTGGAATCGTACATTTTTTACCAGCAAATGCAGTTTCTCGGGTTAATACAATTTTATTTTTTATTTAAGTATTTGTTTTGGCTAGCAAATGCAAAGTTTCTAAGAGGAATGTAAAAACGCTTGGTGAGTTGACTCAATTCTTCAGCAAATGCAATCCTTCTCTGGAGACGCATACGTTTTTCCAGCCTATGCAAAGTTTTTCAAGAGAACGGAAAAAGCTCTAGGAAATAAAAAAAGTTTCTGGGTGAACGCGAACACTTTAATAGCAAATGCTAAATTTCTGCATAAAGCACAACACTTTTGTGAGCGAATGGAAAGTTTAGATTGCGTAAGCTAAATTTCGAAATGCGAAAGTTTTGTAAAAGTTTTCCCATCAGTTGCAAAGTTTTCAGAAGAACATGAAAGCTTTGTGAGGAGTAAAAAAGATATATATAAGGGATATATAAGATATATATATATATATATATAGAATGCAAATGCACCAACCCCCCCCCCCCCCATGTCATAATTAAGCACGTCATATTTGAACTGAACATCTGTGTGAATGTGATTTGACAGCTGCAGTGGAAAATGTCAGTAAGTAATGACTTAAATTTGGATCTCTTCCTCACACAAAGCATCGTATGACTTCAGAAGATGTAGAGAGTTATATGGACTAATCAGGACGGAAAAGAGGATTCTTCTGTTCATCCAACACAACTTAACCCTATGTGACCTCGGACAGATCTAGTGAAGTTTCATTTGCCGAGTCTCTGCAAGCCTGCACATTTCATCTGATTGCGTAGGACGAGGCAGCCTTAAAAATCCTCCCGCAGAGCGAGTCGAGCGCCAGCCTCTCTGGGGAACCAGGCCTGAAGAAATACATTCAAAGGTGTTTTAACAGTCATATATTCAGCACTCACCTCCATCCGTGCGATGAGGGTTTTGGATCAGCTGTGAGAGTGTGTTTATCATTACCCCGGAGGCAATGAAATACAGATGTTTCATCTCTACTGGAATGACCGGTCGTGTGATAAAAGGAGAAACTTGACAGCCCAACGTTTAAAGAAGAAATAAAGAGAGAGAGAGTTTAGTGAGAAAGATCAGTTTCACAGATTGGCTGCAAGAAGGCCACAATGAGAATAAATATAAAATTAAAAAAAGAAAAGAAAATGATGCTTATACAAATTCTCGTAGTGTTAAAATACAACTTTATATTGTTTTTAAATATATGATTATATTTATGTACAATTTTATAAACATAAAAATATTTACTTTATAAAATATAAAAAGTAGACTATAATGCTAAAATATATTTATTATTTTATTTTTATGCTGCATTAGAGAATGATGCAAAATTGCTATGCAAACCTTATAAAATGGCTAAATAAGTTATATTTTTGTGGCACCAGTAAGGGCAGATCTAACACTGTATAATGTATAACTAAATAAATGCTGTTATTAATATTCTGCATTTTACAAACGGCTTCTAACTTGGCTCATCCAATCAGAATTTGGAGAAAAATCATGTTATAGTATATCATTTATCCTAGTTCTCTAATTAAGTTTCTGATTAACTAACACTTCGGTATGTCATCTGATCCCAGATCAGTTAACCTCCACCAGTTTTATCCGGTCACATGAGCGGGCCAGCAGAGCCATGACGTCATCTCCCGTTCGTCACACCGGGCTAATCTAATCAGGCCCATCCGTGAGCGTCTTTCTGGGTCATCAGGGCTGATCCTCCCTCTTTGTCTCCACACACAAGAGCCACGCGAGACACACGCAGGTAGAAGCTCCCAGAGTTCACAGCGGCACAGACGCCCTCCGTGAACTGGAGCTGGAGCAGCATGTTGGTTGATGAGTGACACCTGGGACTGGGGCATTTCTGAAGGACCTCTGATTGATCACATTACTTGGTGAGCAGCCAAAGAGCAGGGCAGAGCCATCAGAGAGACAAGAAACATCACCTGTCTGTCTGTCTGTCTGTCTGTCTGTGATGTGATGTGCTGGAAACACAGCTGTGCTCTCGGGTCAACACGATAGGCCTACTGAAATGATAATTAACACATCCAGATGGAATGAATAAATGTATGCGTGAAAAAAAAAGAGTTCAGGTCTGTTAGTTCTTAAAACTGGAACAATATAAAACAAATACAATAAAAATAAAAACAATATAAACTCTTAAGGTGAAGGAAGTTTTATACATACATATATATATATATATATACACACACACACAAACATGACACAATACTGAATCTGTACACATTGGTTTATGCCAATTTAAAACAATAACAATTGTTTGCACATTTGTACATTTATTACAGTATTTGTTTATATAAACATGCAAATACTTGCATAAACCATCATTGCAATAGATAATTTATCTTTTTTGACAAATTATGTTCATTAACGTTTCCATGATTTATATAGGCCACACACACACACACACACACAAATATGTATATATATATATATATATATATATATATATATATATATATATATATATACACGTGATTTAATAAATTATATCAATATGTTTAATATATCATATACACACACCTACACTACTGCTCCAGAATTCAGTCATAGATTCATACAAAAAAATAAAAATGAAAATCTGTAACGCATGTCAGTTTTTAAAAACTGAAATACATGCTGTTTAAAATAAAATAAGTTATATATATATATATATATATATATATATAGAACGTGCTAATTTACTTTGCTCATGTATTTCCACAGAATGAGAAATGTCATTAAACTTTAACATGCTTATATACCGTCATACTTATATTTGCATCTACATGACTTAGATCTGTAAAGCTTCAATTAACGTTTCCATATCAGTGTTATTGTTGGAGTGTTTGTGACCCAGTATTCACTGCGGTAATCACTGTCGAGAGTTTGAAATAATGTGTGAGCTCTTTTTATGAAGTTCTTTATACTCACTTCCAGCTGCAAAATAGAAATTTCCTCTGAACTGATACACATGCTGAGCGAAATAAGGCTTAAACATGTTTAACACGGTGATTTTCCCCCAGCAGGCACGAGGAGGAGATGGGCGTTGATGGAACAAACAGACGCGAAAGTCCATATCCAAGCGTCCCTCGTTTTATCCTTCCACATACAAACTGAATTTACATTCCGCGATTCCAGTCGGTGATTTGGACACCTCTCAAGTTGCTTTCTCTTTTACATGTGTAAATAACATGGTGGAAAGCAGAGAGTCCTGTGCGTAACCGAGTGTAACCAAAGAAGCGGCGCGCCGCGCGAAGACGCACAACACAGATGCGATCAAATGAGTTCACGGAGTTTACCGTTGGATTCGGCTCTCTCTTTGTCCCACAGCACAATAATCCTTCACCAGGACGTCCTGAAGTTCACTGGAACGCTGGAGGAACTGGTTCAGACATTGCAGACGGATCTCAAAATCTCAAACACTGAACAGAACTGCAAGTCTCTGAAATGACCTCCTGATGTTTTTTATATATATATATATATATATATATATAACTATAAGGTGAGTGTACCTGTTATAGTTTAATACCGCATTCACAATTCTGTGGGATTCTTTCTGGCATTCTGATCATTTAGAACCATTCAGCATTTTTTTTAGAACATTCAGTAGTTCACAATGAGAATGCAGTGGATCTCATAAAACAAAAGACACATTTTGAATGATTTTACAAACTTGTGTCTCTAAATTTTATCTTATTTGATGCCATTAGGATTCTTCCATATTATGATACCTTTAGACAGTCTTATAGGATTTTTTTTTTGTATGTATAGAATGAAAAAACACCAGTGGCCTTACGGCTTTAGATTTAGACTTTAGAATAATAGTCCACTAGTTAATGCTACTTTAGTTAACATGATCTAAGCAAGAACAATCCTTCTACAGCATTTATCAATCTTAATTGTTGTTAATTTCAACATTTAGGCTACTAATGCATTGTTCAAATGACAAGTTGTGCTTGTTAACATTAGTTAATGCACTCTGAATTAGCATGAAATAACAATGAATAACTGTATTTTCATTAACCAACATTAAAAAAGATGAATAAATACAGTAATAAATGTATTGTTCATTGTTTGTTCATGTTAGTTTATGAATTAATTAACTAACATTAACTAATGGACCATTATTCTAAAGTGTTACCTAAATATGCTATAATCAGCTTCAATGGGAAATACATTTTTATGTAAATACTCTAAAGGTCTAAAGTAAATTTATAATGCCGCCAGTGATTTTTAATTGAGCCAACTTATCAAACTCTATTTTTTTACTGGCTGATTGCTTTTTTGTAGCTGTATTGACAATACTATATTTACCATAGGCCTGTTTTAATTTTACAGTGTCCCATGTGATCCATAAATTGTGAATATAATAAATTAAAATAACCGTAACAATGCATGTTGTAAATAGTGGTTTGATAATGCACTCTGTGTGTTTTAGAAGAGCAGAATCCTTAAACGCTTGTCTTAACTTCACATTACAGAACTGCAAAATAATTTCATTCATATGCCGTTTTTCATTTTTACTCAAGTATTTGTGTAAATCTACACTAACAAGGACAGTTGAGTCTAGTTTTCAAAAACACAACTTCTGTTCAAAATTATCACATTTTGTGTAGATGTTGTACAGATTTTAACATGAGTAATCACCTAAGTGTACTTTTATTGAAGATTCACAGAATTATCTTTACAAGGAACATTTAATGCTCAATATGCATATTTAATTAAAATAACTAAAAAAGTAACTAATATTTGATTGCGTCAAAATCCTGTCACATTTTCATAAGTGCAGTGGTCGCATTTCATGCTTTTACAATTATTCTATATTCTCTAAAGGAATGTAATTGCTGTAGCACCACTTTATAACATAAAAATGATTTATGCAACTTGTACAGTATGGTTTTAACTGCATGTGGAATGTGCTTTCTCATGTAGTTTGATGAATCTAAGTATCTCCTGTGCTCTGCCAGATGCTACAGCTTCTGCTCGCCAGAGTTATTGAAGGTGACTCAAGCAAAAGTGATAGTTTTGTGGGGTTTGACTCTGGTTTGGTGGTTTTGGCAGCACACTTGACTCATCTATATCGTCTTAGTCACTGTGGTTTCATTGTGGTGCCATATCGCTGCTGTAAAAGCTCTGGGTAACTGGTTTTGGTCCTTGTGGCTGTAGAAAACTCGGTGATCGTGCTTTGGTGGTAGATGAAGAATTTGCCATATCATCATTTTCGAATAATCAGAAGTGGCTTCAAATCTTAAAGGGACAGTTCACCCAAAAATGAAAATTCTGTCATTAATTTCTCACCCTCATGTCATTCCACACCCGTAAGACTTCATCTGTTCATCTACGTAAACACAAATTAAGATATTTTTGATGAAATCCCAGAGGTTTCTGACCCTGCATATAGACAGCAATGCAACTTTAATGTTCCCACGCCCAGAAACGAAGCAAAGACATCATTAAAACAGTCCATGTGAGTTTAGCCGACATTTTACGAAGCTACGAGAATCCTTTTTGTGCGCAAAGAAAACAAAAATAACTTGATCTAAATCAAAAAACAATATTCTCCTCCAAATCACGTATTTCACCATTATGGAGAGTACCACGATGCATGTGTGAGCTTTTCTCTGCAGGTAAACACGTCGCATGTACTTTCTACGTCAACAGCATCTATGCGTATACATTGTTTACATGCAGAGATACTTGAAGATTTGTTAAATCAAGTCGTTATTTTTGTTTTCTTTGTGCACAAAACGTTTTCTCATAGCTTCGTAAAATTGCAGCTGAACTCACAAGGACTGTTTTACCAATGTCCTTGCTATATTTCTGGACCTGGGAACATTTCAGTTGGGTTGCTGTCTATTCAGTGTCAGAGAGCTCTCGGATTTCATCAAAAATATCTTCATTTGTGGTCCGAGGATGAAGGATGAAGGTCTTATGGGTTTGGAACCACAGGAGGGTGGGTAGCCTAATTAATTACCGAATTTTCTTTTTTGACAGAACTATCCCTTTAATTTGGCATGCATCTAAAAGAAAAAAAAAATATTTAGAGAAGGCATAAAAAACTAAACTAAAATGAATGATGCTCCAAAGTCACAAAACCACAACTGCAGTGGCTAAATGCAAGCTATTGCAGCTTCTTATGGGATGTTGTTTTTTTTACAATTGCGCGCGCAGTGAGCGATCTGGCGTCTCCCTTGTGTCAAAAACATTTCAGTTTAATTCCTCTACGGAGAATATAATCAGTAGAAGAACCTCAGGACAGTTGGAAGGAACTTGAGGCCGCCGCGAGAGCGCGCTCTGTTGAATACACTGGAGTCACGCGCAGCTGCAGCGAGTGTCTGGATAATCACGAGTGCTGAGGAGAAAAGATTCTCTTTCATTGACTCTTAGAGTCTGTACGTGCGAGTTTTCATCGGTTTGTTTACCTCTCTCGCTTCTTTTGACTCGTCTGCAGTTGACCCAGTTCTGCGAGCGCGCAAAAATGCGCGTGGCCGTCCCCTCCCCCAGCGCTTCCTTGCGAGAGTTCATTTGAGGACAGGGAAGTGCTTTCTTTTCCAACGTGAATCATGAAGGAAAAATGAACCCCTGGAACTAGTTGCCCCCTTCATTTTGGCATGTCCCTCCCCTTTGCTTTATTGTCTATTTTGGCTGAACTTGCAGTTCTTTCCTGAGCTGCCAAGAAAACTTCAAGTCCTTTAAAGATACAGCGAGCGAAAGCTAGTTCCTCCCTCCGCCGCGTCTTGAAAGCAACTGATAATAAATCTTGTTAGGATTCGGCAATTTCTTCCTGTTTGGTAGTGAATTGGGTCAGAACTCTGTGCCTAAGTGTCCCGTGCGGGATTCAGACCTCTTTGAGGGCTCTAACGGTTTGAAGAGGTCCTTTCTCTGTGCTTTATGTTTCCTACAAAGTGAATTTGCGACGTGATCTCATTAGTATTCGTGGCCACATGCGTTCAGTGGGCTCCTTCTGGACTGAGACTCAACGTAAAACTCTCACTTATCAACAAATTCAGAGACATAATTGTTAACTATAACGATTAAAAATCGTTTTTCGTTGAATGAAATAAACTAGACACGTTGCCTTAACTGAAATTGAATAAGTACTTGAAGTATTAAATCTTGAAGAAGCTACTGGGTGCTGAACATTTTTTTAAATAAATATATATGTGCACATCAATGCCATCGTTGCCAAAATTGCATCCATTCTAGCACACATTTGACATTTCAGCATTTTGCTTGTATTTCACTTTGACCGTTATTAAAACTCACAAATAAAACTAATATATATATATATATATAAGGCAATGTTTTACACTTTAAAGCATGCAAAATAGAATAACAACAACAAAACATGAAATGAACATAAATGCTACATGCAAAAATAATCCAAATAAAATAAATAAATAAATACCAATTCAAAAAAAGGTGCTATATAATATTAGGGCAGTTACACAAATTTGAAAAAGTTTAGAATGTTAGTTTTTATAAGCTTATTTTGGGATCTCATATTAGAACTTAATATCTCCATGTTTTAGATGATATCAATGTGTAAATATCGTGTATGCCATTGTCTACCCAACATATGTGTACATTTTACATATGAATGCCAATAGAGAACCAGTCCAGTGCAGAGCTCTCCAGAAAATATACAAATTATGAACATGTATCTCTGTTTAATCAACATGTGATTTGTATGTTTGGATACATTCTGTCAAATTGAGATTCACACACCTGATGCAGCTCAAAAAACCTTAGTATATTAATTGGTGCGGCCTTGCTCCATGTTGTTACAGCTCTAAAGCATGAAACTTTAGCCATTATTAGAAAAAGAACCAAGCCCGATGGCCAAAGACAACAGTTAAGCTCCTTCGGTTGAGTCATGCTTGGCCATTTTAAGCATCCGCCGACCACCGTGCTGTTTTGTAGCCGAACATGAGTCAAGCTCTTCCCTGTCTGATGGTTTCCCCAGCGGTGAAAGACAAGAGCCGGCCACTGGTTTTGATTGAAGAGCAGCATTCTCAGGTAGCAGCTGGCCGAGTTAGGACAGACTCGGGAATGGCAAAGGGCCTAATTAGAATGAATTACCTTTCTGTCGGCGTTCATGGAGCCTGTGATCGGCTCCAGCAAGGACGTGGACCTGGCATGCAGACTTCCTATTGGCTGGCCTTTGAGCGGGTGCGGATGGTAACGGATATTTTGATTGGTGTGCTAGTGATGCATCTCTGACTGCAATGCTTAGTAAAAAGCACCATTGCGGTTGCATCCATTTCAGACAGAATATAGACATTTTTGTCTGTGCAAGTGGTGGGAAAAAAGCAACAACAGTCCTTTTATTCCTTTTGATGCCCAGCATGCATTTGGTTGCTCAAACAGCAGTGCACTGCATGAACTGATAACATAGAATGCAAAACTGCACACAGATTTTACCATGATGTCATTTTGAATAAAAGCATCTGCCAAATGTAAAATGTATCCCTTGACTCTGTCTGTGAGATAAATCTGAATAAACCAGAAGCCCAATGTGACTTAAGATGGCCACACACTGTAGGATTTTAAGCCCGATTTGCACCTCCGAATGATCGGGGGTGTGGCCCGATTCGTGGCTTGTCACAAGTGATTTTTTTTTTTTTTGGTTGAAACTTTGGTGATTTCTGTGGTCTCGAATGATTTGGAAATCGTCTAGTGTGCAGCCAGCTTTAGTGTGATTAACAAATCAGTGTGATTATCTGTGATTTAAATTAAGTAAATGCACTTGTTGAAAATGAGTTTCAGAGTGAAATGCGGCACTGTGTTCGTCTACACGTGAGCTGGAACATCTCAGAGCGACTTGGTTCACAGTAAATGCTGCAAAATAATGAAAAATAATAATAATAATAATAATTCAATTTTAAAATATTTTTTGTGTGTTTTTTATTTAGTAATTTTTATTGAATAATAATTTATTATATTTTTATTAATACAATTTTAAAGAAATTATTACTTATTTATTTTATTTAATAATTATAAAAAAAAAAAATTATTTACAATTACAGTTAAGGCCAAATTGTGTAGCCCTACAAACAAGCATAGCAAAACTGCAATGTGTTTTTTTTACATTAAAAAAACAAAAATGTAATAAGTTTTTATTAAGTTTATTCAATAATAATAATAATTATTATTACTACTACTATTAATACTACTAATTTAAAGCCATATTGATTTATAATTACAATTTTAGCCAAATTCTGCATCCCTATACAAGCACTGCAAACCTGTGTTTTTGTTGTTGTTGTTTTTTATAAAAAAAATGCTTTAAAATGTATCAATCTAATAAAAAAAATTGCTACTTGATTTTATCCCCAAATCGTACAGCCCTAGTTGACCCGTAACTTTTGGTTGTCAGAGGTTAAGAATTTGTTGCATTAGCTTCATTGCCAGTCTTTTTTATTTGTAAGTGAAATCAGCTTACATTACTGAAGTAAAAGTCAAAATTTAACTATACTTTTAATTTGAAACATCAGCTTAATATCACATGGTTTAGGGCTTGAAATGCAAAAAATGTTACCTGTGTCTGTGAGAATGACTGTGTTTTTAGATAAAAGCATGAATTATCTTGGGATAAAAACTTAAGAAGTGTCTGCTTTGATTTCATTTTTCACTTTTGATTAGTCTGATTTTTCTGCCCATCTCACTCCATGTGCTGAGAATTGAGTATCTGTTCATGCACATGCATGCAACTATGAATGACAAATGAGAACCGTCTGCTAGCTGCTAAAAATGCCATGTAACCTCAGAGGCCCAATGCAGAACACATTAATGCCTTCTCTGCTAAAATAGAGTGGCTAATTTCATGCTACACTCTCTGCTTTATGTCATTTTAATCACCATCGATGTTTTATTTTTCTCTGGGATCATTTAGAGACTGTCTTTTTCTCCCATAGTGCCACATTATTAGCGGTTAGCTTCAATCCCAAACCCGTCCAGCAGTTCAGATTTCTATTTATAAGCTAACTGCTAATGGCAAAAACACTTGCTAACCTAATTTTATGAACACTTTAAATGGGCCAGAAGAAAGTTAAATCAGGAAAAAGCCACTAAAGACAGGGCTTTGAAATGAAAGCTGAGCTATTCAGCATTAGGCTTTTGGCGGAGGACTTTTCTCTGTGCCGCTTCCATAAGCTAAATGCCAGAGAGAATTTGAATGGATCGCGGCCCAGAATCAACCGTTACGGCCCGGTTTCGTTGGAGGTGTGTTTGTGAGCGAATGGCTTCGATTTGGAGAGTTGCTGATTTCAGCATTTTTTTCAAATGAGATTAACTGTTCTAGTAAGTTTCTGCATCGCTTAGTGAATCGCTTTGTTCGCTTGGTGCGGTTCATAAAATGATTCACAAAGTCATGCATTTTATTTTATTTTTTATTTTATTTTTTTTGTAGCGTAATCTTAGTTTTTTTTACTCCATTTTTTTTTTTACTTTTTTAGTATGTTTCTACTTTGGTTAGTAAATTGGTTTGTTCAGATGATGCATCTACTGTAAACTCAAAAATGATTCACAGATGAATTCATGCATGTTCCATTTTTTTCTTTATAATTGTCACCAAGTTTTTAACTCATATTTTTGATATGGTCATTTATTAGTTGTTTTATGTGTAAAATTCTGTACTTTTCAAATGAATTTAAGTTTTATAACAAGTTTCTACATCGCTCTGTGAATTCGTTTGGTGCATGTTGATTCATAAAACAATTCACAGACTCATTTGAGTCATTCATTTTACTTTTTTTGTAAATAAATCTGGTTGTTGTTCTACTCTAATATTTCTTTTTGATAAGGTGCTTTTTTAGTTATATTATGAGTAATTTCAGCACTTTCAATTTTATTGAACTTTTCTAGTACATTTCTGCATCGCTTGAATGTGAATTAGTTTGTTCAGATGCTGCATGTAAATAGAAACCGATATAGGAATCCAAGTCAAACATTTAAATTTTTTGTTGATGAATCTGATTGTTTTTCACTGCTTTTAACTCAAAAAATGTTAAGTGAGTGATTCATTATTATTCATTCTTTATGTGTAAATTCCTCACTTTTTCAAATTAATTGAACTTTTCTATAGAGATTCACTAAGCAGTTTTGCATAGTGATTCGGTTCATTCAGACATGTATGTGAATGAACCAATTCCAAAAATTTTATTATAGAGTGATTCATTAGTTGTATTATGTATAAATGAATTTAGCACTTTCAAATGAATTGGACTTTTCTAAGCTTCTACATCTCTTTGTGAGTCGGTTTATTCAGTCTTGAACTGATTCAATACATGCTCTTCAGATTGATCTGAGTCATGCACAGTTGTTGAAGGCCTAAGACTGGCAAGATGGGAATCCAAATCTTCAATACTCATCTTGCTTGATCTGTCTGCTGCTTTTGACACGGTTAACCACCAGATCCTCCGATCAACCCTGCTGGCAAAGGGCATCTCAAGAACCACACTTCAATGGTTTGAGTCTTACCTATCAGATAGGTCCTTCAAAGTATCTTGGAGAGGTGAGGTGTCCAAGTCACAACATCTAACTATTGGGGTGCCTCAGGGCTCAGACAGTTTCTTCCTGGATGATGGACCATCACCTTCAACTCAACCTTGCCAAGACAGAACTGCTTGTGATTCCAGCAAACCCATCGTTTCATCACAATTTCACCATCAAGTTAAGCACATCAACCATAACTCCTTCAAAAACAGCTAGAATCCTTGGAGTTATGATTGATGATCAGGTGACTTTCTCAGACCACATTGCTAAAACTGTCCGATCCTGCAGATTTGCTTCATTCAGCATCAAGAAGATCAAGCCCTTTCTTTCGGAACATGCTGCACAACTCCTTGTTCAAGCTCTTGTTCTGTCCAGACTGGACTGTTGCAATGCCCTCTTGGCAGGTCTTCTTTCAGAAAGATTGCTTTCTGCAAGTGAACGTCGCTTGATTGTGCCATCCCAAAGAAGCACAAAGTCACTTTAACATACTTTTAAATTAAATGTTCCCTCCTGGTGGAATGACCGTCCCAACTCAATAACAGCAGCTGAGTCCTTAACCATCAAGAATCGGCTAAAAACACATCTCTTTTTTTTTCACTTCTTATAGAATTAACAAAAGCAAAAAAAAAGCAAAAAAAAAAGACCTCTAACACTAGCTTGCTCTATTCTTTTTCTATTCTATCTGTTTTCTTTTTATTTATTATATTATTTAAAAGCCCTTGCAATGTGTACTGTGTTAAGCTAACTGAGACTTGTTATAGCACTGGTATATCATTGCTCTTTTTTTTTTTGATTGTTTCCATTGTCCTCGTTTGTAAGTCGCTTTGGATAAAAGCGTCTACTAAATGACTAAATGTAAATGTAACAGTCTACTCTGTGAGTTAGTATATAGTTAATAAATGAAAATTAGTTGATGTAATTGCAAATGAATGAACATTAGTTGACATGTAGTTGCACATTAATAAACATTAGTTAACATGTAGTTGCAAATTAATGAGCATTATTTGACTTTTAGTTGCAAATTAATGAGCATTATATGACATGTAGCTGCAAATGAATGAGCATTAGCTGACGTACAGTAGCGGCAAATGAATGAGCATTAGTTGACATGTAGTTGCAAAGTTACTTGTAGTTAGTAGTATGTCTAAAGTGGACTATCAAAATAAAGTGTAACCAAATTTTTTTGATGAGATGATTCATTAGTTGTATTATGTGTAAATGTGAATATTTTCTCCAGCACTGATATCAGTGCACTTTAAAGACCTCCAGTGTCTTGAAACGACTGTAAAATGGGGATTTGGAAGCGTTGAAGGCTGCAGATTTGCAGAAGCCATTATAACTCCCTGCGTATGAGAGAAAAGACATTTCGATTAACCCTGCAGTTTAGATTTCCATCATAGGAGGGCTATTGGGCATCAGATATTACGTTTCACATATGGAATCAATTTATAGTGAACTGTACGCCGTAAATTGTTGGATCGCATTTATGGGCTTTCGATCCGAGAAGGAAAATAAACTAGGAATTAGGTGGGTTTCATTAAGCGACAGATTAAATGAAAAGTGCCTGCATTCAAACGAGGGCTTTAATGTATAATCAGTAAAGTGGATTGTTCTGTAGGTTTCGAATGGTGTGCAGTCAGCCCTTTTCTGGCGTGATGTATGACAAAGTCAACACTTCTCGACTGAAACTCAATTCCCTGTCGTTCTCCCTGATAATTCACTGAGGTCTAGTCGTGGCGATGACATCCCACTGTACCATCGTTTCTTGGCCCCGGCGAGTGTTTTTGTTGCCGGTCTGAAGGTTTGGTGGCAGGGTTTAGTGTGAATTATGAGCTGAGAGCGCCGAGATCTCGACAGGTCGGCCCCTCATTTGCACGTTTATGTCATTAATGTGGATTTCTGCTCTGAACGATGGATGGCTTTTGCTCTGGGCTCTGAAAGCAGTGACGTATGACGGATTGATGGCATTCTGGCACGTCTGATTTGATTTTTGGAGCAGTTCAGCAACAGTAATATTATGAAATCTTTCCTTTAAAAGTCATTTAACTGTCAAATATATAACAGGTAACACATGTAAAATATGTGCTATAACAAGTCTCAGTTACATGTAGAAAGGTTTTTTTTATTATATAATAACAAGAAAACATACATGTTGCACAAATTGTTCCACATACATTGAAAAGTTCATATGATAATGCATCCGGTTTATGTGACCCTGGACCACAAAACCAGTCATTAGGGTCAGTTTTTCGAAATTGAGATGCATGTAACATCTGAAATCTGAATAAGTAAGCTTTCCATTGATGTATGGTTAATTAGGATCAGACAATAATTGGCCGAGATACAACTATTTTAAAATCTGGAATCTGAGGATGCAAAAAAATCTAAATATTGAGAAAATCACCTTTAAAGTTGTCTAAATGAAGCTCTTAGCAATGCATAATACTAATCAAAGTTAAGTTTTGATATATTTACGGTAGGAAATTTACAAGATATCTTCATGGAACATGATCTTTACTTAATATCCTAATGATTTTTGGCATAAAAGAAAATTGATCATTTTGACTCCTGCAATGTATTTTTGTCTATTGCTACAAATATACCCCAGAGACTTAAGACTGCTTTTGTGCTCCAGGGACACATATGTATTTCATCCATGTATTGTACATGCATTCTCTGCTGTGTATCATGTATCTCTATATGTCTTGGGTCAGCTCAGATTTACTAATGGTTGACCTCTGACCTGTTCATGTGGGTTAAGAGGGTCACAGTGTGTGTGTGTGTGTGAGGGGTCTCTGTCCTGTCTACAGCTGCTGTGTGTCTTGTGTTACAGACACTATGCATGTGAATGAAAAGTGGTGTGTATTTACCGGCTCGGCGTCTGGCCTGCGGTCCGTGCTCTTATTTACCTCCTGACCCAGACAGCACCTGTCTGTCGTCCCGGGGAAGGACGCGGCCGTGGACTCGGCGACCCGCGTGCTCATGTGTTTTAATGAAGATCCAGCCAGCGTTTGGTTCGTTGGCCTTTCGGACGCTTCCCTGGACACGGATCAAGGTCCATCCTGGAATCCATAAACACTAATGGCAGCTTCGCTTTGATATCAATCCATCGACGACAGTGTTTAATATCTGTCTGGAAAACCGCTGGTTAAAGTTTAATCCCACATCGCTTCATTATTTTGACGCAGATGTTCAGGTCTTGGATCGCTTCCTAGTGCTTTTGGCTTTTATTTATTTATGTCTTGTGCATGTTTCACATTTTGCCAGAGATGAGTTTCATGTACTTTATGCAAAATGTCTTTGAACTCAGTGTTTTAATTAGCTGAGAGGTTAAACGTAATGAAAAAAAAACTAAAAGCAACAGCAAGCAATTTCATGTATTGTGTTTTAGCATTCATTTTTGTAAAATAAAAATCACAAATGAGCTTTATTTTATATTAATTAATAAAACCCACTTTATTAAGATTTCAATATATATATATATATATATATATATATTACATGATTATATTTTTAAATAAAATTTCAGATATGATCATTTTAATATTTCATATTACATTAAACCATATATTTAAAAACATATCATAGACAGCAGTGACCAATTGCATCTTATATAGTGTATTTTTATATATTTTATATATTAAATAAATATAAAATGAATTATAAAAAATATTTTTTATATATATAATATTAAATCATATTAAATATTATATTTTTCTCATCGTTTGGAAAGTATTGAGAATAACTTAAGGTTTTTTACTTGTGCTGCTCTGTTGTTGTGTTTGTGACTGTTTTAAGCAACAGTGACCAAAATTTTCTAAATTGTAATTAAAAAATTACTTTAGAATTATATATATATATATATATATATATATATATATATTACAATAAATGCATTCAATTTAATATTTAAAATATTATAATTTTAATTAATAATATATTAAATAATGATTTATTTCAATCAAGTTGGCAAGATGAGATAATACATCATTTGAAAAAGTCAAATAAAAATCAAACAATTATCACATACGTGTCAAATACGATTCACGTCTTTTATTTATTTATTCGGTTAATAATTATATTATATTATATATTTCTTAAAATCTTCAGAGCAGATTTTGTTTTTCGATGTCTCAGATTTTCTGAACATTATGGCCTTTTCTGTATATATTTCTGATTTTAAACAAAATGTCTTCTAACATTTTTTAACATTCCCAAACAGTTCCCATTGGCAACTCTAGTATTAATAAAGCAGCATGTTGAAAACCATTTAGAAACACCCTAGCAACCATATAACAATGCCCTAGCAACCGTCCACAGCACTCCAGCAGTGAGTTTTCTTTGGGCAAACACTCAGATTTCTTTCAGAAAACGTATAAATTGTGTTCTATTTTTATATTTTGTAGTTTTGCCAGGGAAGAGCAGATAGTCTTGAAGTAAATCTTGTCTGTTATATTTTTGGAGACACATGAGCAGCTCTGATTTACTGAGAGCAAGAGCTCAGATGTGTTTCCAGTTGATCCATCAGGTGGCGCTACTGTCTCTTTAACACAAGACCTGCTGCTGCCAATCACTCGCGTGCAAACTGACTTTATTTATTTCCATCATATTTTCAAATCAGCTTCAATGGCTAAATTATAATGTGATGGCAAATTGTTTGACATCTGTATTAATATTTCTGTATGAGATTGTAGATGTAATATTTAGGGTCGGACAATATAAATTAAATTAGGCTACATCTCAATAGTTTCCCCTCAATTAACAGTTAATTAAAAAATGTAGCAAAAAACTTTTTCAGTTATAGGAGCCAAACAGAATCAAATGAGTTAGTGCAGTAAAAATCTAGTCAATTCATAAATGATACATACATATATATATATATATATATATATAATTTTTTAATATTTAAGCATTATTTTATTATATTAAAGTATGTGTATATAGATTTTTTAGTGATGATGAATTTAAAATCAGTTGCTTTAAAAAAATAAAAATAATTATGAACAAAAATTTAAACAAGGAATCTCTCTTGTGAAACTTGTAAAAAATAAAAAATAAAATAAAAAATGAAACAGATAGCCTTAAAATTGTGTTAATATGAAAGTATTTTATTTAAAAATGCCGGGAAAAGAATTATAAATATGTGCCAATATTCTATTATTATTATCTAAAATTATTTAAAGAATTATGTTAAATAAATTAACTATTTATTAAGTAGATAAATTAGAAAGAAAAAGAAGAATGCATGCTAAGGCGTTCTAAATTTTCCATTGAAAAGGTTTATAAGATGAAGATATAATTATTAACTGTAAATAAAAAAAAAACTAAAATAAAACAAATGAAACCTAAATAGTTATATTTAAAAAAGACAAAATATTATATGTAGTAACATTTCTCAAATTAAAATGAAAACTATTAAGTGAATCTCTCGTAGATAAGTCTTGTCCTCAAATAAAGTGATCATATTGCACTCTTTATAGGTTTTTTAATCCTTATGAACGCATTAAAAGCTATTTCTAAAGATGAAATAACATCATACAGGTTTTTGACAAGCATGAGGGTGAATAAATGACTTTTTTGGGGAACTGTTGCTTTAAGAAGCCACTTAAAGATCTCCAAATGGGTCAGATGTGATGTCACGGCGCTCAGACACAATTTTAAGTGATTAAACGAATGAAATATCGTCGATCTGTGTACTGGGTTTGGCCTTAGAGCAAAACAAACGCGTCGTGTGTGGAGCCGAGCAGCTCAGAATGTCCAAACAGAAGGAGAAATGGAAAAGAAATGTTTAGAAAGTCAAAGAAGGCAGAGGAGGAAAAGAGACGGAGAAAGGGGTCGCAACAGTTAACTCTCCGAGCTGGACACAGCTGGGCTTTCGCCAGGCATTCTGGGACTTTTGGCTGTCTGACAAAGTGCCTGTGAAGTGACCTGAAATACTTGGCTACCCTGGACGACGGTCAGCTAACTCCAGCAGACAATGAGACGCACTTCAGGTCCATTTTTAATCCGTTCAACTGAAAGAGTTTAACAAAAGCTCAAATCCGAGTATAATCCGAGGTGATGTGTATAGAACATTATTTCAGAACGTTATGTCTATAAGCCTGCATACTAATACAAATAAATGGTGTGTCATTTATTATTCAGGAATAAACACATTTTCAAAGTGCAAATTATTTCCATAATGTGATGTATTTACCATATTCAGCAAGCTGTAGGATCCTTAAAGGAACAGTTCACCAAAAAATCTACATTTATTCATCAGATTTCACTTGCTCACCAATGGATGTGAATGGGTGCCGTCAGAATGAGAGTCCAAACAACTGATAAAAACATCACAATAGTCCACACATCTCCAGTCCATCAGTTAACATTTGTTTAGAGCTATTTTGGACTGTTTTGGCTTGTAAACAGTGGTTGATTTGTGCAGATTTCTCTCCTGATTCAGCTGAAATTGGCTTTTTTTCCACTGGAGGTAGCATTATTATATATTATGGACTCATATTTCGATGTTAGCAGCGGTTTGAAGTTAAAAATGGCTTAAGGATTGATTCGTTTTTTACAAACACAGAGCTTTTGGCTTCTCGAGATGTTAACTGATGGACTGGAGTGGTGAGGATTATTGTGATGTTTTTATCAACTGTTTGGACTCTCATTCTGACGGCACCCATTCACATCTATTTGTGAGCAAGTGATGTAAAGCTACATTTTTCTAAATCTGATGAAGAAACAAACTCATTCACATCTTGAATGGCTTGAATTTTTGGGTGAACTATTCCTTTAAGGGATTGTTGTGATGGTGTAAAGTAGGGATTTAAAAAAAAAAGTAAAGTATGTATGTTTTTTGATGATCGTTGAGCCAATCGTACAGTCTTACCATTGTGTTTGTGTTGCTCTGGGACAGTTTTGTCTCAGTGATTTCAGTGCGGTCTCATTTGAATAGCGTTTAGGGTTTGTGCGAGTGAGTTCGGCTGATTTGCATTCACTGCAGCCGCTAGAGTTTGCAGGTCAACCTGAAAAAACAATTAAAAAAAACACTTTCTTTCTTTCTTTCTTTCTTTCTTTCTTTCTTTCTTTCTTTCTTTCTCACTTGTCTTTCTTTTTTATTATTCTGTGCCTTTTTAGACACTAAATATACACATAAAATGTCTGAATGCCATTGCATTATATAATAAAATATCAAAGTATTATGAAAATATCAAGTATTCTAAAGAACAATGCTTAAACAGATTTTTCACAAATCATTTTTGACAGACAGAAGTTTCTGAAATGCTAAAACAATGCACTTGAGTTTTGCTGTTTCACTCTTAGTTTTGTTATTGCATTGCATGTTTCCTTATTTTAAGTCATATGTTATAAAAATGTACAAAAACACTTTTAAAGCAAATCATTTTACATAAAAAACTGACTTCTGTCTGGTCTAAAATGCACACTAAAGTATATATTTTTTTTCTTGTTTTTCAGTACAAAAATCTAAACATTCTTAAATTTAGAAACATTTACTCCAGATGCAAAATGACATGAGATATTAAGAAAAATGAAAAATGTTTTTTTATCTGCCAGTATAAAATATTAATTCCTTGTTATTTTTCTTGCCCTACTCTCTGCAGACTTTGCATGAAATCACTTAATTTTATTAATCTATATATTTAAAAAAATCAGAAAACAATTCCTTATATATTTCGTAAAGCAAGTGCCAATTTCAATTGACAAATATTTAGATTTTTGTACTTTTAAACGACAAAAAATCTAAATAAGAAAAATATTCTAGATCTCGTGGAGAAAATGAACACAGTCACTATTGTGTGTGTGTGTGTGTGTGCATGTGCGTGCATGTGTGTTTAGTTAAACATGTTGATAATTAATGAAATTTTATCTAAAAATCACCAATACAGCAGCTGATTGAGACTTTTTTTGACAGAATTGATGAGGGATCTGTAAGTTTGAGATTTTGCGTATAATGTCGTGACATTGAGTCTGAATGTGTTTGGGAGTCACTGTAGATGTTGCTGTGGATCCGGTGGGGTGTAAGATGGCGGGCGAGGGTCTGTGCCAACTTCTTTCTCCCTGTGGCACAAGACAAATCAACCCTCAGGCAGGCTCCAGTGTGTTTAATGAGCTGTGTGTGTGTGTGTGTGTGTGTGTGTGTGTGTGTGTGCTTACATACGTGTGCAGGTGAGAATGCATGAGTGCGGTTTATTCTTAAATTAAGATGTTGTTCATTTAAGGCCCACAGGTCCAAAAATGACCTTGAAGTTGAGATGAAACAGCATTTGCAAACTATTTTAATTACATAATGCAAGTGTTTCATTATGAATATGAATATGAATGTTTAAAAAAAAAATAGAAAGAATTTGAACACATTTTTTAATGTGCACTGCCAAATTATTCTCAATAATTATTCACATTTATTCAGACCAAGGATGATAACGATACTAATAAGTATGCATCTAAACCAAATTGCAATTATGTTTTGTTTATTAGGCGTGCTGCTGTTTTGTCGTCTGTCCCTTTAAATGCTCTTTAGAGCAGGATGGATTGTGGCTGTCAATGATTTTATAACATGAATAGCTGTAGTGCAGTTATCGTAAAACTATTAAAAATTCAATAAAAGCTGAAATAAATTAAAATATGGAGTATGAACAGATTCTTCTTCAAAAAAAAGTCTTTAAAGCTCGATCAGCTGTTGATTTTTAGTGGATGTTTGAAGCAAAAGAAATCACAAGTATAGAGAATTACATTTATTATCAACATGTTTAACTAATCACAAAAACACACACACACAATGATGTCCATTTTCAACACTAGGTCTAAAATAGTTTTCTTATTTAGTATTTTCATTTTGTTTTTCCAGTACAAATATCTAAGTATTCATGAAAGCTTGCTACTGAAATAAATTGAAGTTGAAGCACATATACTGGAAATAAAAACTTAAACTTGGATAAAGATGAATGAAACCTAATAAAAATTAAAAAACCAGAACCTCATGAAAACAAAACAAAAAAACACTCTTAATGTAACAACAATTGAAATGAAAAATACCTGCAATACCTCAAAGTCTAGAAAAAAGAATGTTATAACATATATATTCTTATATAATGGTTAAAAACAGAAGAAGAAAAAAACCTAATAAAAATTACAAAAGCATTTACCAAAAATGGAACTACAATTAAAACAAAATCTTAAAAAATAAAATTAAAAAAGCAAATATAATAAGAAAAACTTAAGTAATAGGCTACATCAAAATCTAGAAAGTTTGTTAGTTTTATTTTATTTTAGTATAATTATTTTTGTGTTCAATTAGGGCTTCAAGACCAAGAGCATGCACGTATTATTAAAAAAAATAATAATTCTGCATATTGTTGCTTCTAAAAAGATAATGGTTATATTAATGCAATTCTATTTGTACATTTGTGTGCTAAAACAGTTTTGGTTGCTATTTATGTACTATTTATGCATGTGCAAAACCAGTTGAGAATCACCTTTCAGACGGGCTTAAAGCCAAACAACGTTCTTTAATGAACATTTTAATCATTTTGTCGCAAACCAGGTTGTGTTTTCTGTGCACATACCAATTTCACACCAGTCACGAGCTCTCAGAGCATCTACATCTAACTCTCTCTTTCTCTTTCTCTTTCTCTTTCTCTCTCCCTCCTCCTCTCCATCCGAGCTTGGGGTCGGTGCACAAAAGCAGCAGCTCTATCTGCATACGCTCTTCATAAAAGAGGCTTTTGTCATGGGCTTGGCACACGTGATCTTCCCGAGTCCACCCAGCCCCCCTCAGTCTAGACCCGAGAGAGAGAGAGAGAGAAAGTCCCACAGACAGACAGACAGCTCCACCTTTAGAAAATGAAAAAGCTGGGGATTATTAGGCCAAAGCCCCCCGTTAACTCCGGATCTGTCTGTCTTTAGGTGAGCGCGCAGCAGCTTCCTCTGAGAGTTCATCACGTTCACAAGGAAAAGTCAGCCGACCTCCGCTTGAGCTGAATGCGTCGAGTGCTCTTAGCTCGGGATTTAGATGTCAAAGAATGTGCATTATTATTATTAGTATTATAAACTGAAAAAGGCTTTGCATTGAAAATTGCAAGCTTGTTGTGTGCAAACACAATACAGAGATACAAAATAAAGTCAATTATTTCTAAAATTACTTTATTACAAAGTACTTTTGTGCTTAATAATGACATATTTATTTAAAATGATTATTTAGAAAATAGCCTAAATTACAACACATTCGCTTAAGAGGTATCATTACAGTAAATATACAAGTTAATGCAATGCTAGACTGCATTTTAGTTTAGTAAAAAAAAAAATTAAGTCCTAATTTTGTATTTTAGAATGTGTTAGGAATGGAGGGTTTGGACAAATACTGTATGGAGATATTTATTTATTTATTTAAACTACAAAGTGAATTCTTTCTTAAATTACTTTATTTAAAAAAATACTTAATGTTATCTGATTACAGCATGTTTGTGGTTGTTAAGTTATACAAAATAAAACATTTATTTAAAATGAATTTAAATAATTCATTAAAATGACAGCACATGAATCGGGTAAGGAGTATGATAACAGTAAATATAGAAGAAATGATTTCCATAGATTTTAAAGCAATGTCATCATTATAGTTTAGGAAATGCTGTTTTTTCCAAGCCTAGTTTTATATTTTAGACTGCAATATAAATGGAGGGTTTTTAATTATTATTATTATTTATTTATTTAAAATAGCTTTATTTGAAAGTACTTGATATCTGTTAAATTAAATCTATTAAATTCTAATAATAAAATCTTTTTTCTAATTTGATTTTGAATCATAGCACATTCACGTTACAGTAAATATACAAGTAAATAATTCCATACCTTTTAGAGGCAATGCTAGACTGTCCAGTTTAGTTAAGTAGATTCTACTTTTAAAGCCTAATTTTATAATGTAATATGGAGGGTTTGGACAAGAATATTATAGAAGTTAATTGCAGCAATTGATTAAATGTGTAGTGTGGTAAAATACTTTTTAAAGAAAAGCAAAACCTCAAAGTATAGATTATAAAAAAAATAGTTTTTTAAAAAATCCTTTTTTTAATTATGGCTAAAAAATGTGTTCACTGGTCAGGTTCAAACTAGCTAAATGAAAACAATCCTAAATATTATTTTGTGATCAGGAATAGAGTCTATATAATGTCAGTTAGTCTGCATGAATTTAGCTGTTTGACCCTCAGTTTTGTGCATCACACACCTACAGTTAAAATCTCTCAATGTCACTACATTACATATTTGATTTATTTTATGTTCAGATAAATGCAGTTTCACTTTCACAGCAGATCATTTGACGAAAAGAAGTTTTAAATGCTAAACCAGTAGTTGTTTGTATTTGTTTGTGGTTGGTTAGTTTGTTGATGTGTTTCTCCACACCTGTGTGAACTCGAGGAGAACTGACATCCATTAAAAATCACCAGCTGATTTCAGACATTATAAAGAAAAGTCAAGCTAGTGAAGAGAAAAGATCCTAGCGATTTTGTCATTTAACGGTCATTTGTAAGCAGCCAAATATTTTTGATGGATTTGAAGGATTATTGAGTTCATATTGCCGAGATACTGCATTATTTACAATTATGCATTTAGCACATGCTTTTATCCAAAGCAACTTATATGACTGTGAATTCTCCTAAACATTTGATTGAATTTTAAGCACGGATTGTGAATGACATCAAAATCGCGTGCAGACGGGTCTTTGTTGCACATTAAGTGGCTCAAAATCGTTTACTCAAGTAATCACATAAAGTCCAAGCACTTCTAGATGATTTCAAATGTATTTCACAATTAGGTAAAGATGATGTAGGAGCACAGATTTGAGCTCGGTTGCATTCAGAGTAACACAAGAACTAAAAAGTCTCAGCTAAACAAACTTCTTCCAGTAACTTTAATAGAAAGTTGGTTTAAATCTATCTGGTCCTTAATAATGTTCTCAAAACATGTATAGCCTACATCATTAAATGGAACACTTAATTTCCAGGGAGCATTCAAAAGTATCATTCCAATAATGTTTGCAAAAATGATCAAATGGAATGTTCATGTAACCAAGAAAACGGTTTGTTGTTTGTGTGTTTTTTGGAATGTCCGGAAGATGATTTAAAATTGTATTGTGATTTAAAAAGGTTCCGTTAAAGCTCATAGAACCAAGAAACAATTTTCAGAGAACATTCCAAAATAACATTTTCATAACCTAATAGTAATATTAGCAAAACCCTCTTCACACTCTGAAGTGTGATATACAAAATACGTCCTGAAACACTGATGCTTGTTGCTCGTTTGTGCTGGTTAAAACAGTTTTCATCTACAATTGCAAAAGCGTGTTTTAATGGCCCTGTTACGCATTAATGTACAATCAGAGAAACATCACAAAAGACAAAGTGTTTACTCTCAACGGCTGCCGTTGTGTTACGGATGTGCTTTTATTTGCTGATGTCTGGTCTGTGAAGATGGGGCACCATGGGTGTGTCGGGTTCGACAGGAGGAACATGATGATGCCCGGCCCAACAGGACATTGCTGACGTGGCATTTAGGCAGGTCCTGGTCCCAATGCAAGAGTATTTAATGCACCTTATAGGTGAATTTGTGCAAACATTTGCCAGCCTGCTTTGCCTTGTGTTTCATTGTCCCCAGCGTTCGTATCTGCTGAATTTCAACGGCGTAAATTCCCATAGGTTTCAGTTTGCACCGGTTTTGTTTTCGGTGTTTTTCTTTTCTGACCAGTTTCTTTCTCTCTCGCTCTCTCTTTGCCAGGTCACGTCCCGTGCCAGCTTTGGATGAAGAGTGGCCCAAACAGAAGGACACAGCTTCAGTCAGACTCACTTTACAAGGATGTCAAAGACGCAAGCACCAGCTGCGAGAGAGAAGCCCTGAAACGAGCACGTGGAGCTGGCTGGTGAGTCGAGTTTACATGTGGTCATTTTATTGTTCGACTGACGAGTCTCAGTAGCTGCGTTGATGAAACTGCACATGCAGCACGACTGAGTGTACATTCAAATACATGACCAAAAAACCTTGTTTAAAATGTAAGCCTTTTGTATGAAAATACTTTGAACTAAAAATACTTTGAAATGTCATCGGTTCATTTTTTACAAACTTAGAAAAGGAAAGCTGAGATTTGCATTTGATGCTTTTAACTTTGAAAAAGATCTGCAGAGAAAATGATTTAATTCTCGTTTGAGTAGAGTCTAACGTGGGGAGTTTTTACCAACTTAAATAACTGCAGCTCATGTTTATCAGTAAGTGTGCATTTTATATTTTTGTTTGGAAATCATATAAACTTTAAAAGATTTTATAGGAAATGGTCGCATTGTCTTTTCTTGCTTCTCATTATTAGGAAAAAATGGAAATCATAAGAAATGATATTGCATGTGTTTATCATTTCATGTTTTGTTGTAGAATTATATGATTGTGAATATCACAGGCAAAGAAGATTTGAGTGTCTTTACACTGGTGTGTTTGAATTATATTTTAATCGCATGAGGAATACGATATATTTAGATATTTGTTTTAAATGAGGTATTATCAGAAAATAGTGTGGCATTTGGTTCACTGAATATGTGACGAGGCATTGAATCATTTGAGGTTTTTTTTATTTTTTTATAAAATTTCTAATTTTAATAATAATATAATTTAAATAATATTTTGCTATTTAGTGTAAATTTAATGGCACAGTTTGTAGTTGAACACTATTTAAATGCTTGAAATGGGTTTTTTAAATGTCTAATTGCCATTTTTTTTATAATGACAGAGAAAACCGTTATTAAAAATAATTTCTTAAATGACTATTGAGTGTACTTAGTAAAACTAAATATGAGTGATTTAGTGGGGAAAAACGAAACAAAATGGATTTTTTCTTTCTTTGTCTCAATTTTGTTTCTCTTGTTCTTCTCTCTCACACACACACACACACACACACACACACACACACACACACACACACACACACACACACACATATCTCTCATTTGCACAAAGACACTATATATTTTCCCGTCACAATGTTTTATTTTAGACATAGGACATGCATAATATGTATTTATAAATATGTAATATTTTAAGGACTTTTCACAAAATTTGAATGGGAAAATTAGTTTTATGTAATTGCTAGTTCTACTGAAGTTTTACACAAACTTACTACAATATTTAATCATCTGTAGGTAGAAATGTCGGATTTGAGTAATCATTTATATTACATAATTAATTATATTAACTTTATTATAAACTTTCTTTCAAATGCTACTCTAGCATTTTTACAATTATTAGAAACCAGTTTTGTAATTTTCAAAAACATGAATTTTCTAATTCTCTGAAAGAAATCTCTTGCTTTCTTTTAAATGTTTCGTAAAAGCTGAACATTTTGGATGAAGAGGTTTTAAAAGATTAATTCCAACATTTTAGTTAAATAATCATGTTATATCAACTCATATGAAGGTTCAAATCTGCATGCTATTATTGATTTCTGGATTGCTACAGATCAGGTGTGCGAGTGGGACGCGTCACTCCAGAAGCGTTTACGAGCGCGAGAACCTGGTTTCGCTTGGATGATGCCAGAGGTCAAGGGTCAGCAGCAGTTAATAAGAGGAGCTGTCTGAGGTCCCAGGGGTCATTCCCAAGGGTCTGACCCGCTTGTCGGCAACACTTAATGTGAGCGTAATCTTGACCTCGTCAAAGCAAACAACTGTCACACCCTCTCAATTTAGCTTGAACGGCCCCTTGAGTGAAGCTTTTGACCCAGGGGTCGTGACCCAGTGGGGAGTCAATGAAGCAGTTCTTTAGGCACGTGTGGAGGTCAGAGGTCAGACCACCAGAAACAGCCTTTTTTGTGTGAAGTTGGGAGATTACTTGCATGCCGCGGCCTGTGATGGATATGTGAAGTTATTTAAATTCAGTCGAAATTATGTGGATTTTTTTTTTTTTTTTTGGAAGTAGATTAAAATTGATGAATGATATTTTTATTGTGTGCAACTTGCATGTCTGTACAGCAGCTGTTTAAAGAATGCAACCGCTTTAATTTCACACAGTAGAAACAGTGTTGTATTTTTGAAGAATAAAATACCTTGAAACTCTTAGTATCCATTTTGCCAGACATGAAAGATAATCGCAGTTCTCAGCTCTCAAATCTCCTGCTGTCGGCTGCATTCTTGTTGGCTTTCATTTGTCCAGCATTTCCTGTTGCGACAAACACTGTGTATGTGTGAATCTGGCGAGGAGAGTCGCAGCACCTCGTGCTTTCTGGCCCGGTACAGACTACTTACCCATGCTATTGTCAGGCCAGCATCACGATATCAAAGAATACAGTGCTGGTTGGCATATTATTCCACTTTCAATATCCAGTTAAAGTCTGCTTCATCTGATGAAGGATCTATTGGAAAAACATTCAAATATAGCTTCCATTGCTTGAGAGGGAAAACAATCTGTATTGCATGGCATTGAATTAAAATAAATACAAATGCATTTTAAGAATCTGTTTTAAGGCAACAAATACATTAATGTTGATGTAAATGCAATTGTAATGCATTTTCATTTTTATTTGAATGCAGTTGTTATACATTTTTTATTTTTATTTTAATGCAATTGTTATGCATTAAAATATTTATTTTAATGCAATTGTTATGCATTTTAATTGTGATTTGAATGCAACTGTTATGTATTTAAATTATTTGAATGCAGTTGTTATGCATTTTCATTTTTATTTTAATGCAGTTATGCATTTAAATTATTTAATGTAATTGTTATGCATTTTAATTGTGATTTGAATGCAACTGTTATGTATTTAAATTATTTGAATGCAGTTGTTATGCATTTTCATTTTTATTTTAATGCAGTTATGCATTTAAATTATTTAATGTAATTGTTATGCATTTTAATTGTGATTTGAATGCAACTGTTATGTATTTAAATTATTTGAATGCAGTTGTTATGCATTTTCATTTTTATTTTAATGCAGTTATGCATTTAAATTATTTAATGTATTTGTTATGCATTTTAATTGTGATTTGAATGCAACTGTTATGCATTTAAATTATTTGAATGCAGTTGTTATGCATTTTCATTTTTATTTCATTGCAGTTGTTATGCATTTAAATCTTTATTTTAATTAAGTTGTTATGCATTTTCATTTTTAAATGAATGCAGTTGTTATGCATTTTAAATGTGATTCAAATGCAATTGTTGTGCATAAAAAATTTTTATTTGAATGCAATTATGCATTTTATTTTCATCTTAATGCAATTATTTATTTTATTTAAATTAAAATGAATAACAATTGCACAAAATGAAATGAGAAAACTCTGAAATATTTGTTTCATCCATTCATTTTTTTTCTTTCTGTAAAGGAAAAAAAGTGATTTGTAGCATCAATTGCATTCAAACTTGTTTGAAATATACACACAGTTCAGCGAAAAAAAATGTTTTTCACAATGCAGTCTTTATTGTGTTTCTTACAGGAATGGTCTAAAAGGCTTCCGATATAAGACAGTCGACATCTACGAGATGGTGGCATCCGCCATTTTGTGATGTGCTTGGCCTCAGAGAGGTGAAGTATATTTGCGTGAGTGTTTGCACAGCAACATATTAATATTAGCATTATGTTTTCAACATTCCTCATGTTCTGAATGTGGTTTCTGCTTGCGTTCAGCACGTAGCATCTTTCACATATTTTCTTGTGCACTCCGCAGTGCAATAATTGTGAACGAATGCACAGCTATTGCAATCGTACCACTTTGGGATTTATGATGCATCTGAAATATGCTGTTCTGTCACTAAAGGGAGCTGTGTTTAGACATAAAGGCGGTTTTGAAGTTAGATCATCAACAGCTGGCCAGCAACCTGTAAGTAAACGTTTGTCCTTGGTCGAACCCGATGGCACAACTGTTGCAGCACAAAAAAAAAAAAACTAATAAACGGAGCGACGTTCCAGCAAAATAACAAAAGATAAAGCTGTTGCTGTGCTGCTCCCTTAGTCTTTGGGGATGCAGTGGGCTATCAGAAGTTCGAAATTAAATATAAGCGCGTACGGTTTTATCTGCGAGGCCGACGATTGGTCAGAAGCCGTGGCGAGATGTGACGTGGGAGGAAAACGGCAGGGTCCCTACCTAACACCGTTGATGATGTCCAACAGGCCGCACGACCCACGCAAGCTTGCTTTTTCACTCTGAATGCACTAACTTTACAGTTTTGCTTGGCAGTGTGTTAGTGTGCGAGGACAGACGTGAGCCAGCGGCGAAGGGGACGGGAGCGCCCTCATGCAACGGCCATGTTAGATCAGCCCGATCTCAGCATTCACACTTATAGACACAGAAAGACACTGGTTAGGAAAGCAGCTCCACCTTCTGAAATGTCACAAGTCTTACCACAATCCCCAGAGAGACTGCAAAAAGAAGTGTTGAGTAAGTCCGCAAGAGCTGGAAAGATATTTTTGCAGTTCGCAGGCTTTCTCTCTTTCTGCGCTCTCTTTCTGAGCCGCAGAGAGAAAGAGCGAGGGCGAGAGAGAGAAAGAAAGAAAGAGAGAGAGAGAACAAGCGTGTGTGCTGCATTCGGAGGGAAAAAAAGTATGTACAGCGAGTCCGGCCTCAAGGGGTTTCTGGAGCAAGAGCCAGAGCAAACACAACCTTTTTTACGGTGTCGTTTTCCTTTTCATTTATTACAATAGCGCCTGCCGTAGTGTCGAAATCTGGGAAGAAATGGAGGGAAACAATATCACCACACATCCCTTGCTGCACGGTGAGGGTGTGTTTGAGGGAACGGCTAATGTTTTTGTCGTTTTCTTTCCCAGCCTCGTTCTGTCACCGCAAGGGAGGGATTTAAGGGAACAGGGCAGATGGACGGATGAGCGAGGGGTAGAGAGAGAGAGAGAAAGGGCACATGAGGAGAGCAGTATCATGGGGTGGAGCCTGTCCGTTTTCCTGCTTTCTCATTGGCTGGAAGGTCAGAGCTGTTCTTTAAATCCAGTGCGGAGACTCTGATTGGTTGAATGTGGGTGTTTCATTAAGTACAGGCAGTTTTATGAACCAGGGGTTAATTTTTATTAACCAACAGACTTTCATTTATGTTTTTAAGAAATGCTTTCATTTCGGTTTGCTTTATAATGTAATATAATATAATATAACATTAATATAATATTTCTCCTAACCCTAGTCTTAAACTATGAAAACGTATTGTAAAAATATGATTGCATTTTTAAAACTGTGATCTAAACAAAAAGTGATTTCAATATTTATAATGTGAAAATGATAAATAAAAACATGTTTTGTGCATAAATTACAACCGTCTGTTATCCACTGCGGTGTAATTTCCACTATGACAAACTGTTTCGCCCCTAATGAGTTAGTGAAGACCTCGAGATGATATATGACACTTGATGCATTAAAAAGTCAAAGTTAAATTAAGGTAAATATAATTTGTTAGCAGAACATTTCTTTTGTGCATCATTTCCGAAAGTGAGAAAGTGTGAAAATATGATTTTGTTAGTGACAGATTTAGCTTAAATGAGATGAAGATGGATATTTTATTCTGTATTATTATTGTTTTAGGCAGCTCTTTTTTTTTTTACATCATTCCCGTAGTATCATAATGGTAGTCCATGCAACTTGTGCACTAATCCAAGCCAACAGAAGTCACATTTTACTTTATTTGAGTAAGACACCGAAGTTTAGGTTGTTTGGGTTCTTTTTTTCACGTTCATGTGCAGAATTCAAAATTAGCTTGTTGTGTTCGGACACATGTGAACCAGCGCCATTTTGGCATCAAATACTTGGAAATGCCATTTCATTTTTTTGTGTTGTTATCAGTCCTTTTTGGATTACTCAGAGAAGTCTACTTTGTGTTCGAGAATAAATAAACCTGCAATGTTAAAGTGAACATTTAATGCAAACCTTTAAACCAACCAAATGAATGTTTGATGGAAAGAAGAACTAAAAATAAATCCACTGTTCAGAAACTGTGCGGAATTCAAAGTTTCAAATACTTTTTCTGCAGAAAGTTGTGTTGTTCTGCTGTTTCCACTCGTTTTTCTTTCTTTCTGGTTGGATCATGTTTGTGTGTCTGTGCGTGTGTGTGTCTGTGTGTGTGTGTGTGTGAGAGAGAGAGAGAGAGAGAGAACACTCTGAGTCTGCGCGCTGGGGGAGGAGTATCTATGTCACACACACTCTCTCTCTCTCTCTCCGTCTTTCTCCTCCCGCTCCGTACTTGCAGTTTTTCCACCCTCCCACTTCTCTCTCTCTCTCTCTCTTTCTCTCTCTCTCAAGTGCAAGGCCATGTGGGACGTCTGATGAGGAGTTTCACCCCTCTACGTCTCCTGTTTCATATCTCTCTTTCCCTCTCTACTGTTCTTTCGCTTTCCGTACGGGTTCCTCGAGCTCTGCAGTTTTTGCAAGGTGGAGACCCGCTGGAGACTAGTTTAGAGAGTGTAACGGAGGAAAAAGGGGAAAGAAAAAAGCTTTTTTTTTTTTTATAGAGAGGGCCTCCTGACTAGAGCGCGAAAGAGGCTCCACCACAAGCCTGCTAACACGCTCCCAGATTTCCAGTATGTTCCTGTGCTTTTACATGAACCCGATTGTTGAATTTTTGGCAGATTTGCGACTGCATTCGGTTCACAAAGTGCATAATTTGACATTTTCTTTTTCAATTTCAGTGAGCGTCCGAGTCCACCTTGACCCGCAGCCCACGCCAGCGCAATGCCAGGCCGAAAACCTGCTGGATTTGCCATTTGGAAGTATTGACCTGCTACTTTCCCGTTCCCAATGCATTCGGACAGGGGATTCCGGAGTGAAGCTGCTCCGCTCTGGGACAAGTGCCAATTGCTCACAAAAGGCGAGTAAAAATATCAGTGATCTCAACAAGGAAACGTCGGGGGTGAGTGGAAAACACAAATTTGCATGCGTCCGTGCAACTAACACAGAAAAAAGTGAAGGATGGTTGCAAGGGGAGGGGAAGACACAGAAAAAGAGGATTGTAAAAGAGGAGGTGGGGGCATTTATTCAATCCTGCTTGATGCTCCTCGGGCCTTCGAGAGCCGATCGCATGTGCTGTGGTAACTGCGAGACCATTTGCATGTGGCAGACACGCTAATTGTGTGTTTGCTAACACGCACCATTCAGCGAGATGCGCTCCGGTCCGCAGACCGGGTTCACACACGCCTCCCAGACGCCCTGGTGGCCTCCTATTGTTCCAGAGGCCCAGCCGAGCAGCCGGAGAGCCTAACCAGAGCCCTGCGCTGTCCTGACGAGAGGGGAAACTGGAATTGGAGACCAGATGGGATAGCGAAACAGGATGGACCCTCTTTCTCTCCGCAGCAAGAAAAAAGAGGCCTGTAGAAAGCGTTGCCTCCGGACGCTGACGTCCTCGCAGATTTGTGTAAGTCACAGCAGCATGTGCAAATGTGTGTGTGTGTGTGTGTGTGTGTGCATGCTTTTTTTCCTTTTTCAATGCACTGATTGCTTATGTGATGGTAACGTTTATAACATGCATTTCTGAAGCACAGCGTACGGCGATTAAAATGCACCGATTTGGATAAAATGCAAAGACACTGACGAACTTCTTTTGTGCATTTTAACATTGTTTGCAATTTGAATTTACGAAGCGTAGCTGAATTCAGTATTATTCAGAAATGCCTGCAAATTTGCAGTAAACTCTCAGAAATAAGTTTAGATTACAATTAAGCATCTTAAGTATGCCTATACTGATCGTTTTCATGTTTTCATATTGATAACTGAAACTTTTTTATGTAGCGGCCTTGTTTTATTAAATATAAAATGGTGAAAAAGGTATTTTTCAGTATTTAAATTTGGGTCAAAATGTTGTTAAATCTTACTAAATTATAATTGGTAGCAAGAGGCCTGGCTTTACTCTTTGTATTTGGCCTCTGTTAAATTACAATCTTGGCAGCAGGACTGGGCCTTTGATCCATCGTACTGTGATAACTGTGGTTTTATTTATTGCAGTTTTTCTTCTTTGAATTTAAATATATTTATTTTAATTGCCATTGTATAGTGATTTGTGTGTGTGTGTGTGTGTGTGTGTGTAATATGTTTGCACCATGCATTTCAAAGCAACACAAATGTTATATATTCCAGATAATTATGATTTAACAAATTTATGATAAATGTAATTTAAGTTTCTTTAAGTTTTTAAGACAATATGGCATCCCTAAATTTTAGATATAATTCATATATTTATATATCGGGGTATTTCATGAATTAAAAATAAAAACTGAAGCACTTGATTGTATAAATACATTCCCTAAATAATATTACAGTGAATTTTGAAACTAGACCAATATTTATTTACTATTTTTAGAATTTGGGATTGTGTTTTTTGCAAAGGTCGTCTGTTTTATGATAATTCTCAGGCAGTTTTTAGGACAGAGAGTTTGATTTTCTGTTGTAACGCATGTGGTGTAGATTTTATGCCTTCCAGCCAAATACTCCTGATATAACTGTCATTGTGGGTGTGGAATTATTCAATTGGATTCCCGGGTTGTGGCCTAGTGTGTGTGAGTGTGTGTGTGTGTGTGTGTGTGTGTGTGTGTGTGTGATTTTTACCTGCAGCTGTCATTGAATTTGCTGACTTTGGTAGTTCTTTGCCAACCACAGTGAAATCCCAGAGCAGGAACAAGGCACTTCGTCGAATGTGGAGACTTCTAACATTTTAACTGTGAAATATATTTTAGCACAGACACACACACAAAGTTTTTCAAAAATACATATTTATCACAACTTGGATGGAATTTGGAATTTCAGGATAGTTCTTCTAAATATTTTCATCTTGATTGGTCAGGCACACAGTTAGAAGTACTTAAAAATACATATTTATTATGGTAAAAAATTTAGTACACAGCTTTGAATTTAATTTTGGGAGAGTTCTAAATATTTGTGAACTCAATTGGTCTCTACCGCACACACACACACACACACACACACACACGCACGCACACACACACACACACACACACACACACACACACACACGCCTGCAGTGAGGGGGTCTCATTCCTCAGTAGTTTGGGCCTCAGTGTGTGTGAAGTTCAAGTCCACCATTTTGATTCAATGTGTGAATCAAATTCTATCTTTGGTTTAAGTCGATATAGAAAAAAAATCTGTTATATTGACAAAATTAAACCCCAGACAGCAGATTAATTGTTTTATAGTTGCCACTATATTTTAAGACCGTAATGTTCTGTCACACACACACACACACACACACACACACACACACACACACACACATACACGCAAGTCCTGGTTTTATTTCATAATTTAAATCAACTGTTAATATCTTTTCTGCAATTATTTTGTGCACATTGTTGAAAACTTAAACACTGGCTTATGTTGTTTTTACCTTTTGAAGGTATCTGAGGTCCAGCGATCCATAAATGAAAATCAATGTTTATTTTTTTATTTAATAAGTGCAAAACATTTCGTACAGACTTTAGAGTTACTCTATTAATTATAATTAGCTTTATGTAAAATCTGTATAATTTTAATGGTAAAATATGTGTGTGTGTGTGTGTGTGTGTGTGTGTGTGTTTTACATTGTGTGTGTGTGTGTGTGTGTGTGTGTACTCGCCTATTTAAAAAAATATATTAAATACATTTCAAACTAAACTAGCAAAAACACAATAACCAGAATTGCAGATATTATAACACGTATAACATTTAGTGACACTTTTAGTGAGTGATTGTGAATGGTTGTCTATTAGCGTGTGTATTGTCTAACCTGCTGTAGAGAGTTTAGTCCCAAAATAACACTGCAGAATGTTTCGTCTTTCAAGGTTTTATGATGCACTGCAGGACATTTATTGTGCTGCATTTTATTTTTGGTATATAAAAAGTATTTTTAATCCTATTAAATTTGTAGAAATTGTCTTTGTTTCTGATGTTTTGCATGTAATGTTTGAGACATTAGCAGTGCAATGCAAACACACACAACATTAATTCCGTACATTTTTAAATGTACTGCAAAAATGTTAGTGAAATATAACAAATTATATTTCATCATAATTCGTTTTTTCTTTGCCAAAGTCCGAACTTTATTTGAGTTCACCACAATGTTAGGATAATTTGTGTTAGCTGACAGATTTATTGGGTCATTTACTGCTAGATAATCCTTTGTAAAGTTTGTTGCACGATTGTTAGTGGCGAAACGGATTTACACATCTTTTCGTGTTTTTGCCATTTTGTTTTACAGAGAAAAAGGGAGACAAAAAAGTAAAAGGATGAAAGAGTGTGTGTTCGTGTGCATGTATAGTCATGAAGAGTCAAAATACAATTATAGTCCCACAATTTACATGTTTATCATGCTCGTGCAAAACTTTAAATAGATATTTGTAGATTTTTTTTATCTTTGTTTTAAGTTACAGCACCTTGTATTTTTATATTTGTACTAGCTCAGTTTTAGTTTGTAAATGCAGATTATGTGCTTTAATGAGAAATGCATTCGAAATGTGTTGCCATTCTTCCGACTCATGTCGGCTTTTTTTTTTTTTTTTGCAGAACTGCCAAATATAACATTTGCAGGATGTCTTTTTGAATTACGTATTCACATTCAACCTCCTCTGTTCAGTTTTTCATAATCAGTTGATTTAATAATCACTAATTACTTCACCTTTTGTTGATGTTTGATAAATAATTCAGTAAATAATCCTCTGTCACAGTCATCAATCAAACGTATTGATGATTTACTTCATTAAACAAATAGCAAAATGTTTATGAACAGCATGGTTTCATTATTTTCAATAAGTGTTCTTTCAGCGTCACATGTATAGAGTGAAATCCCACAAATACAGCAGTAACTGTGTTTACATTTATGAGTATTACAACTCTTCTTTTAAGCAAACAAATTGCTCATTTTACAAAATGATAGTTATAATAATATATTTGATGTCTTTTTCTTTAGGTAAAAGTAAAGTTTGAAATGGACTAACCAAGATGCAGCCCTGCACAGGTCAGTACGGATATTATTATGTTTTATAACCACTTAAATAACATGGAGGAAAAAACTTTAATTTAGAAAATGAATGCCTGTGCATTTAACAAGTTCATGCAATGGCTTTATATTTATTGATTAGATGGTATGTATTCTAAACTATGAAATGAACTGAAATGCATTGATTGTTTTTTTCCCAAAGGTTATTATTATTATATTTGTGTAATGAATAATTTAAGGAAAAGGGTAGTTTCACTACTGTTTTTGAACAGTTTAATGAATACAATGCACATTTGTAGTTCTACCATGGTGGAAAACACATTTCTTTTATTATGCACCTGATAGTGTCGCCCTCTAGAGTTCAAACTTCAAAGGGGCAACTTGACAATCCTATAATCACAAAGAAAATGTCAAATAATGTGTGAAATGCCCAGTGCAGTTACCACTGTAGAGCTATTCTTCAAAAGAGTGAATAAAGCAAGACACTACAGGTAAAAACTTATTTTTTTTCCATGCACTGGTCAATTTGAGGATTTTGCTTTTCATAATGTGTTGAATAAGGCAAATTAAACTTTTTTTTTATTGCACTTAATCTATTTGCTTTGTTATAGATTTCAATTGCAATATTTTATATTTCGATAACAATTTTCTCAAAACCAGTTTGTTTCTCCTCTTCAGCAGCACTCACATACACTAAATGTTAGTTTTATTCCTCTCTATATTCTGAGGCTTTTTATTGAAGGGTTTGTTCATGTCATTTATACAACATTTTATTCCTAAAAGCATATTGAAAATGACTTTATTTTGGCTTTTGACAGTATTTACTGAATTACAAAGTGATAAAAACAGAAATCCAAAATCCCCTCTGTAAAATCCTTTAACTTTAATATGTAAATAGAATGAAACAAGGATTTTGAATATGTCTTTGTCCAGTGTTCATATTTATGTTCTGGAAATGTATGTAAATGACTGCACATTTTATTAGATCATGCATAATTTAGTTTTTTCCAAATAATTTTTCAGAAAATTGTGGTACAAAAAAATGTCAGCAGCTCTTAATCACTCAACTGGGGAAGTATGGAAATATTTATTTATATATATATTTTTTTTTTTTCTTTTTTTTTTTTTTTCCTATTCACCTGTGGTATTTTGCATTAACTCCTACTGCAACTGCTGTGGAGAGATTTAGTCTTGATTGTGAATGATCCACGTCATTTCGCCTGCCCACAAGTCACGACAAAACTGTGGGTGCTATCTGCCCACAACTACTATATCATTTAGATGTTTTCATTCGTTTATTGAAGTTTAAGTAATGTCATATCATCCTCCTGAGTGGAGGGCGAGATACTTGTTCAAAGGAAGCTGGATGTTTTATCACTGACGGTAAAATGGCTTCAAATGTGAAAAATAATTTGTTTTTGTTTAATATTTGTCTAAAATTGGTCAAGTGTGTTAAACTGTTGCCATCATCTTGTTTACAGCTGATTATTATTTCTTATGTTTACAGTAGCTGATAAATCAAGTGTACGTCACGTGATCTGTGGCTATTTTTCTGAGTTTGCTCTGAAATGCACAACTTTGGACAGAAGAAATGTTAGTGGGAGATAAACGTTGTAAGCTATTACTCTTTAAGATAAAGGATTTTTGTTAGTTGCATTGAGATACTTGGTAACAAAGGGGGTTTTCACAGGGATGCAACAGAAGAACCATTCTGGGTTCTCCAAAGAACCTTTCAGTGAACTATTTTTTTTTCTTTGTTTGAAAAATATTTTAAGAATCTGAAGAACTTTTTTTTCTGTTATACAGAACCACTTTTGGTTCCCCAAAGAACCGTTCAGTGATCAGTTCTTAAAATAACCTCTTTTTTTTCTTAGTTTGAAGAACATTTTAATAATCTGACAAACCTTTTTCCACCATAAAGAATCTTTTGTGGAATAGAAAGATTGGATGTTAAAAGTTCCTCATGGAGCTATGGATGCCAATAAGAAACTTTATTTTTAAAAGTAAAGAAAATGTTCTTAACACTTTATAAAATGCATCTTTAAGAACTTTACCAGAATTATTTTTGGGGGGAGCCCAGAGTTATTCAACTAAGACGGTGCTGTGAAAAAAAAACCTTTTGGAGCCTTTTAAGAGACCAAGAAAGAAATAACAGCATTCGTTCTTATTTAGCTGCTTAATTGTCGCCAACTGACTGCATGTAAATAAGCGCCTTCACACCATCCATCTGCCCCTCTCAGAGTCCTGACCTTGGATCTGAGCCACAAACTTATTTTTTTCAGCATTGGCAAGGATCTATAGCAGCATTGTGACCTCTCTCACCACATTTACCAGCTGAAATCCCTCCTAGTTTGGCTAGTTATAGCACTATCTTACTTAACTCTAGAAAATAACTCACACTGGGTAAAATCTGCATTGTTGAGAGGGGGGTAAAAAACATGGTAAAACAATACAACAAGGTGTCATTTGTTAACATTAGTTTAATGCATTGGTCAACATGAACTACAGTATCTATGAACAATACATTTTTACATCCATGTTAGTAAAATAAAATACAATTGTTAATGGTTTGTGAGTTCACAGTGCATGTAATTAATGTTAACATATGCAATTTAAAAAATGTTTTAGTACATGTAGAAATGAACTAAGATTAATAAATCAAGTTGAAGTATTGTTCGTTTTTAACAAATGAGACCTTATTGCTAAGTGTTACCAAAAATACAGATACTGTATAAGTCTTAATACTATATATATATATATGGATATAAAAATGCAGATTTTCCCAAAAGCACCTGGTTCGATCTTAGTTCGCTGCTAGTGAGCAGTGCTAGTCTTACACAAAAGGCCAGGATTGTCTTCACACATGTTTTTGTCAAAAAATTAATTGGACCAAAAACAATAGTTAGAGTTGCGAATGGAAATAATCTTTTGTGCAAATTGTTTACTTACTATTAAGTTAAACTTAAAAAAAAAAATCATGAACATTTTGGAAAAAAAAAAGTATTTTATTTGTTTCCATCCAGCCTTTTTTATTCAGTTCTCCCAAATTTGAATACAAATGAGTGGATGGACATCTGGCTATTATTATTTATTGTAATTATTGTTTTATATTTGAATATGGATATGAAAATACAGATTTTCCCAGAAGCACTTGAGTGCACTTACTAGCTACTAGTAAGCAAAGCTAGTCTTACACAAAAGGCCAGGAATGCTAAAAGGTGAATTAAAACAATCATTTGAGCAAATTATTAACCACATCGAGTTAAACTTGCATGAACCTTTTTGTGCACCTAGTAAAATATTTGTTAAAGGTGCTGGAAGCGATGCCGGGAGTCGTAACTTCTTGTTGACGTTCAAATTGTTGTCAAACAAAACGGAGGCTAGCTAGACCCTCCCTCCTCCTCATCCGTGCACTAACCCCCCAAATCTTTCTTTTCAGTTATTGGCTGGAACAGTTTGTTATGTTTCGTGGTGCGGGTGAGCCCAGTTTGTTTTTCTTGTTGTTTGTGGAGCCCGTGGTGTCTAGAGAGACCCCGTCTTTTTTACAGTGTGTTCAGGGGAAAAGCAGCTAGCGGATAGTGAGGAGATGTTTGATGGATGTGACGAAAAATGTTTTGGCCTAAAAAATGTCACTTAGAGCACCTTTAAACATGTTTCCATCATAGTATATGCACTTCTTGTTACATAACGACATAGAAAAAAAAAATTGAATGAACATTTAAAAAATTTAATTTGGGGGAAGAAAAAAAAAGTGTGTCCATCCAACATTTTGTATGCAATAAAAATGTAATAAATAAAAAAATAGAGGAAGGACGTCTGGCCATTATTATTCTTCTATAATATATTATGAATTAAAAAAAAATTATATTTTCCCAGAAGCACTTGACTTAATCTTAGAGCAAATAAGTAAAACAGGTTTGCTCGCTGTAAAAGCAATTCTAGTTGGACGCAACAGGCCCAGGATTGTCTTCTTACCAGTTACTGCTGTTCCCCTGCTTGGTTTTGGCATGAAACACCTTCCATATTGCTGTGTAAAAATGAATTCTGAACTATATTGCATAACTGTACCCAATGCACACAAATTTCCATGCCACCTCCTGTAGGAGCGCTGCACAGAAATCTCTCTGAGAGTTCCTCTCCCACCAACCTGTGTCTGCGTACATTTCCACCGAGCAGATGGCCACGCAGCATGGCATGGGATCTCACACGGTGTGACGCGCTCGCATATGTAACGGGAAAACTTCACAAGTGAACCGGGAGAAAGTCTCTCTAAGCTAGCTACCACATCTTAAGGGTTTTTAGATCATGCTATGCTCCAAAGCTACAAGTCAAATCTAGATTTGCTGTGAAAAATAGTAACCTCAGTACTATTAGAAAGGCCATAATTGAAAAAAAAAAAAAAAAAAAAAAAAAACATTATTTATCATCCTACCCATAATTGCACCCACAAGTTCACCCAAAAATTACATTTTGCTGAAATCTTCTCTTCCTCAGGCCATCCAAGATGGAGATGAGTTTGTCTCTTCATCAGATTTGGAGAAAATCAATGGATGCTCTGCAGTGAATGGGTGCCGTCAGAATGAGAGTCTGATAAAAAAAAATCACAGTAAACCACTCCAGTCCATCAATTAATGACAGGAAAAGCCAAAAGCTACATGTTTGTAAAAAACTAATCCATCACTGAGACATTTTTAACTTCAAACCTTTGCTTCTGGTTAAAATACGACTCCTTTGTCCATAATATTGCTTTCTCCAATGTAAAAGTCTTCTCGTCAGAATCAAGACAGAAATCTGCACAGATCAAGCACTAATTACAAGCCAAAATGGCTCTAAACAAATATGTGGGTGGATTTTGATGTGAGACGACAAAAGGAGATGGACTTTTTGACTGGAGAAGGACTCAGATTTCGACTAGTTTGAAGTTAAAATACCTTAATGATGGATTACTTGTGGATTATTGTGATGTATTTATCAGCTGTTTGGACTCTCATTCTGACGGCACCCATTCACTGCAGAGCATCCATTGGTGAGCAAGTGATGCAATGCTACATTTCTCCAAACCTGATGAAGAAACAAACTCATCCTAATCTTGGAGGGCCTGAGGGTGAGTACATTCGTATAAATTTCATTTCGGGAATGACAACTCATCTTGGCAACATACCTATTTTAGCAGTATGGGCTAATATGTGCATGGGCTTTAAAAGTTGCAGTTGCTGAATCACGGATCAAGTTTATGGACATTGACTATCGTGAAAGGCGGGGTATGTTCATGCTGCTCTAATAATAGCAGAGCAACAGATGCATTTCTATCTGGCCGTGGCGAGGGGTTCAGACGGGGTACAAGGCCATGGAGGGTGACGCCTCTAATGAGTCAGTGAAGTAAAAGCTTTCTGAATCACAATACATGGTCAATCGATATAGCAGATAGCCGGTCATTGTTCAGATGCTAAACCACAAGAAATGTGATCCTACATCAGTTTAGAAAGTGCGCTGCTAGATATTTCTTGCATTTTAAACCCCACTCGCTCACACGATATAAGAAATCCTAAGAATTAATCATGTGTTGTGATTAAAAAATATTTAGGCCAAAAAAATGAATGTTTTTAATGCACATTTAAAAAATGTTATTTTTTTATTTCCAGCATTTTTACTAAATCATATCTAAAAATTTACTAGAATTAGTAAATCATAAATACAGTTGAAATGGATTTGACAGGATATTGTTAGTGTTGTTTCAAAATGTCAACTGTGGATAAAATAAATTAAAAAATATGTAATTTTACACTGAAATACATTTTAATGAACTTTTTTTATTTTGATTAAATGATTACTTATTACTGATTACTTATTTTGTAATAAATTATTTAGAAGGATGGATGGATAGACAGACAGACAGACAGAAAATTCTTTTGCAATAACCCAAAACTTAATGAATTATGAGTGGATGTGGCAATTATTATGATTGTCTTATATTTGACTGTGGATTCTAAAATGCATTAATGCATAACAAATGCAATGAATATTTCCAATAAAAAGTTTCAAACTTATATCTCACACAAAGCTATTGCATATTATAAAGAGAGATGCATTAACCTTTTCACTGTTTTTTTTAGGAACTTGACAAACATGGCCACTATGAATCATCATTACATGGAAAGAGCAGAAAGAAGAAATTCTCCTGAAGTGTTTGACGCACATGCGGGTGAGTGGTTGTGTGTGTGTAAGGCTCCTGGCGTGGCGTGGGGTACAGTACACGAGACTGTGAGCGTCTGAGAGTGGGCTTGTCAGGTTCTGCTGGCAGAGGTTAGCGCTCCGCTTTAATAACAGGATGCAGCTGCTCTCCTTCATGAATACACCAGACTGACTCTGACCAGAGACACCGACCATAAGTCTTTCCTGGCCTGTCACTAAAACGCTTTTTCACATTGTATCAAGCCTAGTTTGGCCGAAAAGCAGTTCAACTAAGGTTACGCCGAGTCGCTGGTGGAACAGCTTTGGCTGAGAGCCTCCATTGGCCATTGTCTCTCAGTTATGACAAATACGGTGAACGTTTGGGGAAATTATGAACAAATAAGGTGGAAACAGTTGCTGGAGTGATAGCGAGCCGGATTCGTCTGGCTATTGTTGGTGTGAACCTGATCCGGCCCTCATTGACTGACCATTACTCCACATTCCTCTGCTCTTTGAAGTCTCTCTCTCTTTTTCTTTTTTTTTAAAGACGCCATAGTAAAGAAAATGCTCACGAAAATAGTGAAGACACGAAATAGACCGTTCGGTCACATTGACCTGTTTATCATGCATTTAGTAAATTATTTTGTAAATGTGTTTTCATCCCAGTTTATGCATCTTTTTATTGGCTAAAAATAATGTCATAAAATTTCAAATAAGTTTGTAATGCACATTTTTAGTCTATTTGTTTATAATCCACCATTTTTTCGTGGAATACCTCAACATTTGAATAAAAATGTGTGTATAGAGAACAGGATATTGTTATTGTTTTTGTTTAAAATTAAATAGATTTTATATATATATATATATATATATATACATTCTTAATGCAAATTTAGAACATTTTACTTGAAACAATTACTGTAATATTTTATTTTATTTTATTCTGTGCGATATGCCAAAATATAATCTCACCATTCTGACTGTTTCTCACAACTCTGAGATTATACGACACATTTCACATTTTTTGATGAAAAAAAAATTCTTTGAAATTATTATTATTATTTTTTTTTATTATTATTTCGAAGTATTAGAAATGTATTTAATCTCACTTCTGATCAATTTAATGCATCCATAATATAACTAGTTCTGAGCCCAGATGTCCCGTTGGTGTGCTGTATCAGTGTGACTCGAGCTGGCCCTCATGAGCTCACGCAGGGCTCCAGAGTCCCACACATCTGTAACAGGAGCTGCTGGCATATAAAAATAGCTGCTTCGGGCCTCTGTCCTGTGAACCCGGGGCACGCCGAGCCTCTCCTGCTCTATTTAGTGTCTGTTGAGCAAACTCAGCTGTCTGGATTCCTCCCGTCTGCACCTGGGGCCCCTTGGGGCCGATCGGGGCCATCCTGATTCTGGGGAGTACAGTAGCACAGCTTCATGGGGGTTTTAATCCAGTAATTTATTCAGTTTTATATGCAGTTTAGGTAATGATATGAACGTACCTATTAAATGGTGAGTTTCCTGAATTATGATTCTGTTTAGTTGAGCTTGAAGTCAAGGTTGTGTTACTGTCCTGCAATCTTAACAAACCATTATTAATAATAATAATAATAATGATAATACAAAAATAATAATAATAAATTAAGTTACTTGGAAAAAAACTTATTTCAGTAGTTTTGTTAAGACAACATCATTTTGATTTAACTTGAAGAATTCAACTAAATAAACTAAAATGAATAAGTAAGAAATCTAGCATTTTTTTCGTGATTGATTTTCATTAAATTATTCAGTAACTAAAACCTTTGAAACGAAATGACTGATATTAAGCAAATATTAAAATATTAAAATAAGTAAAACAATAATTTATTTTCGTTTTTAACTCCAACATTTAAATACATAGTTAAAATAAACAAATATTTAGATATTAAATTATAATTTTAATGCATAATTTTAAAAAGTAGTTTTTAAATGTTTATTTTTATTATTTTGTCTAATCTAAATGTAAAAATTAATAAAATATTAAAATATAAATATTTATACTTATTTTATTAGGTTTTCAGTTGACAAATATTAAACAAATATTTAAATATTTAAAAATTATTAAAATATTTGTATATATTTAATTATATATATATATATATATATATATATATATATATATATATATATATATATATAATTCATAAAATATTTAAATATAATTTGTTATATACTGAGGTTTTTAGTTGACAAATTTCATACCAATATTTAAGTGTAAAAATACATATTTATTGCTTCATTTTTTACTCCAATGTTTAAATAATTAATGTAAACAAATATTTAAATATTAAATATTATAATACATAATTAAAATAAGTTTTTAAGAAATATATTTTTTTATCATTTGCTTTACTTTAAATTTAATCTGAACAGAATATTTAAATATAAATATCCGTATTTTATGAGGTTTTCATCTGACAGCAGAGATCTGACAGAAACAACAGCAAGAACGCAGGTTGGGATTATGAAATAAGCAAAAATGCAATATTTAAAAATTGAATAAAATATTTAAATGATTAAAATAAGTGTGTAAATATTTAATTTGTATTTTTATTTATTTATTTTTACTCTAAATTAAAACAATAAAATATTTAAAAATATTAAAATATAAATTCTTTTTCATGGGGTTTTATTGAGAAATGACACACACAGGATATGGCTTTTCCTCATGCAGACCCAGATCCTAAAGAAAAGCCGGATCCTAAGATCAGCAGAAACTGGTTTCTCTTCGCTCCAGACGCAGACAGGCAGAGAGAGGACGTCTCTCCAGCGGATCCCACTGTCCTTTGGGGTGAGGTAGTAGGTTGTATAGTTTTAGGGTGACACCCTTCCTGTTAGATAACTATACAACTTACTGTCTTTCCTGAGGAGGCTGTAATGTCACCGTCATCTTCCTCTTTAAGCCCGAGCACGCACGGACCAGTGTTATGTTATTATTGATGAACTGTTATTGTTTAGTTGTTCATCTTTTGAATTTTATTTAATGTTAACATTTTCAGTTTCAGTTTTTTCGTGTATTTTTATTTTATTTTTTAATCATTTGTATTAATTTTAGTTTCATTTGTAATTTTGATGTCTGAAATGTGGCAAGTAGCTGAATAAGGTAGTTTATTATTATATATATATATTTAATTTGTTGTAGTAATGAGGTGTGTGTGTGTATTTTATATATTTTTATATATTTTTCTGATTTCATTTTGAATTTTAGTCAGGGTTTCGGTGTGTTTTTGTCATTTTTATTAGTTTTAGTTTTTGTTATGTTTACATAGTTTTTAATATTTTTATATTTTTCATTTTAGTTTATTTAATTTGTTATTTTAATACTTCAGGTTAAACAAACAAAAAATTCGAATTTTGAAAGCTGAAAAAAGCAAATAAAATAGATTAGTTTTTTATATTAAATTTTTAATAACATTTATTTTTATGTATATATACATTTTATATATTTTAATAATATATATATATATATATATATATATATATATATTAATTGTAATAATCTTTGTCTATATATTAGTTTTTTTAATATATAATATTTATATATTTTTAAATTATAAATATTCTATATTTATAAATATATAAATATATAATATTTATATATAAATTATATTAAATTAAATTATATATTAGAATGTTTATTTATATATATTTTTGTTTTAAAAATAGCTTATAATTTTAATATATATATTTCTATCGGTTTTGTTTTTACAGTTTAGTTAGTTAACTTTAATAACCCACACAGCTGGGACAGATGAGGTCTCTGGGATGAACAACATTCGTCAACAAATCATTAAAACTGAATTACAGGATGTGCATATTTGGATCAAATGATTCATTGATTTCTTGATATTGATTTGATGATATGAAATAATTTCCCAGAAGATTTTTTTTTTTTTAAGAAACATCCCCGATCACTATGATTGATTTTCCCTAGTGCTTCCGCTGTAGTTTTTTTTTCGAGGAAAGTTTTCACAGATGTGCACTTCAGAAGTGCTTTGCAGAAATATGAGATCATCTTTTCATTCACTTTATGTAACTTGGGAGAATATTTCAGCATCTGGAGGTCTCAGCGGTCTCCTTGGCCTGAGTTTGATAGTTTTGCAGGACTGTGGTCTCGGGACGCTCCTGATGTTCGTACAGGGTGAGGTAGTAGGTTGTGTGGTTTCAGGGTAGTGATTTTGCCCCATCAGGAGATAACTATACAACCTACTGCCTTCCCTGGAGAGCAGCGACACAGCAGCAGTCATCCAGCAGGAGGCGCCACCTCACACACCTTCAGCACTGACAGGTACATCACACACACACACATCACACACACACACACACACACACACACGCACGCACGCACACACACACACACACAT